>NC_079456.1:28334114-28634114 GCF_903798145.1 Danio aesculapii | reverse complement strand
CTTTACTTTTGTAAGGAAATGGTGTAAACTCACTCCACTAAAGACATCCATAAGCCTACATATTTAATTTAGTTTGTTAGGAGCAAAGATGTGTTTCAAAACTATTTCTAAATTCAGTTCTAATTTCCAGAAAAGGAATAAATGAACAATAGTAATGAAGTGTAGTCAAAAAACTATTCCATCCAAACACACATCCATCCAAACACACATCCTGTTCTTATGTCCTATATGGTTATGCAGACGCAAACCCGACAGGTGGACAAATCTAAACTTGTTTTTATTAAAACAAATATAAATATGCATATAATAAATAATACTGATAATAATAATAACATTATACAAATGCAAAATGTCATGAATAAACTAAAAAAAAGCACCCCGAGGTGAAGAAGGCATGGAGGCAGTGGTTTTTCCATTTATGTAGAAAATAATAATTTTGTAACATTTTAATCCTTTAATTGTTTTCATATGTAAAGATATTTGTGTATTGCTGTACATCTTGTGTGTATTAAGCAATGTGTGAGCATTTGGACCTGCATAGGCACATAACTAATGCGCTTTGTGCTGGACTTTAGACTAGCTCTTAGCTGGTCAATGGTGCGTCTATTTCAGTTCTGCAAAATAGCAACGCACCAACAATGCGCCTTAACAGACCTCCTTTTCAGACCGGAACACCCATGAGTTCACCAAGTGGTGCAAATGGATTTGCTATTTAAACATGGTGGTGCAAAACATGAAAATTAGGGTTGCACTAGTCTGAAAATATCAACAAATTGCGCCAAACATGTCTTGCCTTTGTATGATAGGGCCCTTAGGATCTAATGTTTAAACAATACCCACCTGATCATTGACCCAGTTTTGGTCATCAAGTGTGGAAAGGTCATCTAAGGACAAAGTGTGCTTGTTGTAGGTCACTTGAAAGAAATGCATAGGAGCACAGGCCAGACCTGCCCTGTACTTGGCCACTTCTGCTGTTATCAGCTTCATCCTGGACACACAGACAGACAGAATGTACAGTAAAGTTACATTAGGGAGATCAACCCTAAACCATTTAGTGATGTCATTTTCCACTAATGGTGTATCAATAGGCATTCCTTTTATTTTTAGATATAAAGTAGCCACAGATCTATTGCCATTTTTTTAATTTCATAATTCTGACTTTTCTCACTGCATTCCCAACAAATTCAAATATATATTACTATTAGCAAAGATACCAGAGCAACAATAATCAAATATATATTTGCATTACATTACAGTAAACAGACACTGCAATTCAGAGTTTTCGGTCTGCACTTGTTTTTAGGCTTGAAAGACACATCTAGACCTATTGAAGGCTGCATTTATTTAATCCAAAACAGATTCCAATGTTGTGAAATTGTATTAGAATTCTATTTTAACTATTATAACAGTAACTTATTGCTGTGATGATTTGACTTTTTTGTAGCGAATAAAGTCTTCATTAAATGAATAGGTAACACTTTATTTTAAGGGTTCAAAATAACGCTAATGCATAACATTAAGCATTAATTCATGGTTAATTTGTTTACAATTAAGCATTAGTTAAAAACAAAAGCACTAGTATTTAATGGTTAACCTAACATTTTTAGGGTCCCGAATTGTGCATTAGTTAAGCCCAGTTAAACTTGTAAATCATGATTAACTTGTTCACATTTATGCATCAGTTAAGCATGAGCAAACCCATAATTCATGATTAACTGAACATAAAAGCATTTTAACCATTACTTACAATTTGATAAGCCATATATTATTTCTTTGATTCATTGTGTAAGTTAACTGAACAACAAGCTACTAATTATGTTTAATTACTGCTGGTTTGTAATTATATATGCCTAAAATAGTGTAATAAACACAGTTTAACCTCATGTCCTAAAGATGAAGTTATGTCCACATTTATAATGGCACTTGAGTGATATTCAAGTGTATTGACTAGAACTAGCTAGAAGCTAATTAAGGCTAAAATGTCATTAATACAGTGCTAATAATGGCAATTTGACCCCCTATTATAATGTGGAAGTGATATACACATTCTATAGACTAGAAAAAGCGAATAGTTAGTGCTAATCTGTGACTAAAAGTGATCATATAGACAAATTGATCCCATTCTAGAATGATTTACAGTACTACCTAGCAAACCAATCTGATACAGATAAAAATATAAATAAAAAAATACATTCAACACCATTCACAAACTATTTGGTAACAGGTTTCTTCAAAGAACAAGTGGACCAAAATACAGTAAATGGACTTAACATATTAAAGCTTGTCCCTTGTCCAGAAACATATTAAGCTTGTCCAGTTCAGGTTAATCCTAGGTGAGAACAGTCTGACCACTTGTGATCTGGAGTCTCATTTATAAATGTGCCTCAAAACGGGGGTGGAAATATGTGTACATCAATTCCCTCGCAAACAGTGTGAGCTTTAAAAAACAAACAAACTTGACGGCAAAATGTGCGCGGCTGTAACTAAAAACATTTAACTTAAATATTGACTTAATTGAAGCACTTTAACACATCATAACGGCCATAATTATACATGAATAAATTTTTTAAAGTATTCTGGTGTACATTCAAACCTTTTAGGAAGGTTTTTAATGCAGAGCTTTATAAATGAGAATCCTGGTCACTGAGCACGCTTTTTAATACAGGATTCTTACACCTTCTCCAACTTCAAATTCCAGCACTTTAAGCACTTTCAAGGTGCATTTTTATGTTTTTTCAGCACCTAACAACCACGATAAATTACATTTATATTTGCTTTATGTACTTTTTCACATTTAAATCCATTGTGCTATTTTAAAAAACACAATATGACATTTCAACTTGAATTGTTGAATACTTTGGAGCATAGATTTATTGAAATAGTTCACTCAAAAACTGAAGAAAAAAAAAAAAACAACAACCAAACTTTCATGTCCATCTCTATTCAAAAGTCATGTTACAAATTAAATCCTTATGAGTCAGAGAATATTCCTGCTGCAAAATAATGAACTGTTCCTATGTCAACGGTTTCAAATATCAGTCACCAAATATGGAAAGCATAGTTTGTAAGCTTACAACAATATTACTTTTTATTGTCAATATTACTCAAGGTTAGGACTAAGGTACCGTTTTAACTGAATGGCAAATGTCCCACCTGTCAAATGGTTTTCGTTATGTGCAAAATGCATTTTAAGCTAAAAGGAAAACTACTCTGTAAGATAACGAATTATTATGAAAGCAATGCCATTTCAAATTCAAGCATGTTCAAGCACTTTGTCCAAAATCAAAGCACTTTTCTAACCTTGAAAACACTTAATTAAAAATCAAGCATTTTCCAGGATTTCCAACACCCATACGAACCCTGTTAATACCAGATGAAAACAGTCAACAGTCATTTCCTATGGAAACAGCCAAGTCTTCCTGCATTCACTGATTCTGTATTGACCTATCAGATTGTACACTCTGTTTATGAAAAGTGTCAGAAATTGAAACAAACATCATTCATGTGATTGATTATGAATTAAACTTGCCTGTCATTTAAATCAGCCTGAAAAATCTTATTCAGATGATCAAGGACATCAGTTTCACATAACGGGGTGAAGCTTCCATATTTCCCGTAAAACTGCTCGAGGAATTCTGGGAGATAAAAAGCATGTTGAGTAATGAAACAAATGACAACACATAAGCAACTTAAGTCATCAGAAGCCAGGGTTCCCACTCTCAGCCAAACTTACCCTGATTTTCACTGACTAAAACTTAACCTATAACGAGCACTAAGCAAACAAAAAAGAAAATATATCTTTAATCAGATGTTTTCACGTTGCATCTGTTAAGGACACTGTGCTAAAGCCTGAAATAAAGCTGGTCTGTTAGAATAAATTGGTAGATTGGTAGACTGAAAGTTGCTTTATTTAATTCAAGAGCCTTGTTATCTTTTTCAATTAGCCTATAACATTACTACAACATTGATCAAAACATTTAAAGAGGTGATCTAATAATTCTATTTCACGCATTTAGAGTTGTTAAAGAGTGGGACTCTCACTCTCAATCATGGGTCAAGTTACAAAAAAAAATGGACGTAATAGAGGTTTTTTTTTGCATAACCAAGGGCAGGAATGTTTTTATGAGTGCTTCTTTTATTGCGCAACAGAGCTATACAGGACTTGGCTGAGAATGAGTCATAAAAAAGTGTGCTTTTGGATGTGAGGGCAAGCGAATCTTATTTAGCCATAATTAATTGACCTTCTTTCGCATCTAAGTTTTCATGAGTTTAGAACGCATCACTTTCCCATGGCAACCCATCTGGTTTATGACGCCACAGTCCCATTCACTGCAGAAAAGATTAGAGCGGCTGGATTCACTACACGTCAATTCATCAACTTCTTCTAAACTACATGAATGTAAGTGGTAGGGATGCTCCGATCAAGATTTTTGCAGCTGATACTGAGTACTGATTCTTATTCTTCAAGCTTTATATACAGTTGAAGTCAGAATTATTAGCCCCCCCTTAAATATTTCCCAAATTATGTTTAACAGAGCAAGGAAATTTTCACAGTATTTCTGATGATATTTTTTCTGCTGGAGAAAGTCTTATTTGTTTTATTTTGGCAAGAATGAAAGCAGTTTTTATTTAAAAAAAAATATATATATATATATATTAACCATCATGGCAAAGATAAAATAAATCAGTTATCAGAAATGAGTTACTAAAACTATTATGTTTAGAAATGTGCTGAAAAAAAATCTCTCCGTTAAACAGAAATTGGGAGAAAAATGAACGGTAGATAATAATTCAGGGGGGCTAATAATTCTGACTTCCGCTGTAACTTTGCCATTGCATAAGCACAATTACCCTTGTAACTATGAGATCTCGCCTTACCTAAGATAATAAATTAAGGATGTTGCATACATGTAATGGTTAGAAGCAGCTTTACAAAAAGAAAATAGATAAGACAGATTATAAAATGGTAAGAAAAATGACTAATAATGCAATTTGGAAGCATTCCTCATGTGTTGTTGTGCTGCTGATGCATAACCCCGATGTATCTTCCTCTGCTTGTAAACTTGTAAACAAACACTTGTGATCGGTTTATGAGATCAACAAGTACCAATCGAGTATCAGCTGATACCAATTGGAGCATCCCTAGTAAGTGGCTGTTTAACTGGGAGGTAAGCAATCTAGTTTCCTAAACAGTGTGTATCTGATGAAAATGATGTCAAGAGTATGTATAAGATGAGTTGTTACTGTTGTCTTCTATAGACATTAGCATGCATTGTACAAATTCAAAATTGTTTTCTTTTGTGTATTAAAATGTCTGCAACCTAAGCAAATGTTTTATTGAAAACAGTGATTAATTTTGATCTTTGAAAAACAAAATTCTTGTCTTTCTGTGGCTTTCTCAAGTTGTAATTTTGTCTTAAATGGAACTTATTATGCAAAGATCACCTTTATAAGGGTTTTAAACAGTTGTGTTGCATCAGTGTGCGAAAATATCAAATCTCTAATAGTAAAAATTGAATAATTGTATTTTTTTATAATCAGACTTGATAAAAACAGTTTGCAGAAACACGCTGATTGACATTCTCCTTGTGTCATCAGAGGGAGAAGCCCCCCCCACTAGTGACCATGTCTCCCTTATTAGCCTAAACAGCCCTGAGTGAGAAGCAGCTGGCTGCATTTAGAGTTTTTGTGGCGTACCTCCTAAAGATAATGGTCGTGTTTAAATTTAAAGTGACAGTAACCAAAACGGTACAATTTAAATCAACGCATAAAGGGAGTAGTTTTTTAAGAGATTAAAAACACATATTTGTGGGGTATTTTGGGCTCCATTTAAAAAAATGCTTTCTTACTTACATTTTTGTCATGTTTTTGTCTAAATATCTAAAAATTCTTAAATCAAGAAGCATTTTCTAGACAAGCAAAAAATACTGTCTTGTTTTAAAAAATGTCAAAATTAATAGATTTTTTCCTTAAAACAAGCTAAATAATCTTGTTTTTCAATTTTACATAAGATTATTTGGCTTAATTTATAGAAAAACTCACTTCATTTTAAAATGCTTCTTTCTTAAAACATGACATGTTTTTTTGCTTGTCTAGAAAATGCTTCTTGTTTTAAGAATTTTCAGATCTTTTGACTAGAAACAAGACAGAAAAGGATTTTTTTGCGGTGTAAAACTTCACATACACACTCTAGGGACATCAAAGATTTGTTTTACATTTTGAAAAAAGGGGCATAATAGGTGCCCTTTGAAAGTATAAAAAAAAAAAAGATTTTTTGAGTGAGTATCACTCAAGACTAATAGGAGATAACGATTCATTCAAAACACTATAAAAACGATAAAAAAAAAAACCTTTTGGAAAAAAAAAAACATTGTTATTCTACAATTGGGACAAAATAATCTATAAAATTCATTGACTTTAAATATCTGAAATAGCCATTTTAAATCAATAAATTAATTATGATACTTCAGAAACCCAATGACCCGTGGGAACCCTGGAAAGCAGAGCAGCACTACCGTGAATGCACTCGATGATGCCCTCGGTTGTAAACTCAGCAGGCGGTGGTCCTGAAGCCTCTGCAGAGTCACTTCTGTTCTCCGCAGTATGGGATTTGCAGTAGTGATGGTCCCAGGAAGCCTTGTCTACACTAACACACAAGTTGGATGGTTCAGTTTCCATCGCATTACTATGAGGAGAGGTGTCCGGCTCTGCGGCCATCGAGTCAGAATCAGAGGGTTTCTTCATTAGGTCGTTGAGTACAGCAGAAACAGCATGGACTGGATGGCTCTTCTCTTTGGCGTCACCAGGAACAGTACAGTTATCATGAGCACTGTTCTCCAAACCATTCACCATCACAGTGCTTTCACTCACACTCTCTGACTGGATGAAGTCTGCTTTTCCCCTGGGATCTGCCGTCTCCTCCATCTCAGAAGTCACAGCGTCAGCTTCCAGCGTGAGGACTCCAGACGTGCTCCAGACCACCTCCTCCTCTGCGGCCACTTCTTCTTGGCTCACCATCTCCTTCTTCTTGCGGCCTCGTTTCTTCGAAACCTGCTCGTGTCCAGGCATGTGGGGCTTTCCGTTGGGCCCGCAGCAGTCGCACGTCTTTGGCACACGTTTCCTCCTTGAGCGTCCATTCTCAGGCATCTTACCTGAGCCTGATTCTGCCTGATCAGAGCTGTTTGGTGCCGGGACCCTCATCGCAATCTCTACCCCATTCCTCCCAGGATCCTCGCACCACTGTTTGTGTCTTTAGAAAGAGTCCACCATCAACGTCCAGAGCTTGAATTCTTGGCTGGTTGGATATATTCTTCTAACTGGGATGTTTAAAAGCTCTAATAAAGCTCTAATAAAGAAACAATGAGAATTAGATTTTTTTTTTTTAATAATTATGATTACAATATTGTCTTAAAAATATGGTGGCCGAGAGAGTTTAATGTGCTGCACATGTGCAATTAGGGCTGGGGGATTAATTGAAAAGTAATCGAAATTGACTTTCAGTACCTATAATTGATCAAATTTTTTCAAGTTTCTTTTTTTCGATTATTTTCCCTACCGTGTATAGAGTCACGTGACCCCACTCTGTTAAGGCTGATTTATACTTCTGTGTCGAAGACACGGATATGGTACAGCACAAACAAATTAATAAAACGCGCTGCATATTCACACAACGCAAACAAATTATTAAAACGTGCTGCATTTTCACACAATGCAAACATATTAATAAAATGCGCTGCATTTTCAGACAATGCAAACAAATTAATAAAATGTGCTGCATTTTCACACAACACAAACAAATTAATAAAACGCACTACATTTTTCACACAAGGCAAACAAATTAATAAAACGCGCTGCATTTTCTCACAATGCAAACAAATTAATAGAACGTGCTGCATTATTAACACAACGCAAACAAATGAATAAAACGCGCTGCATTTTCACACAACGCAAACAAATGAATAAAACGCGCTGCATTTTCACACAACACAAACAAATTAATAAAACGCGCTGCATATTCACACAACGCAAACAAATTAATAGAACATGCTGCATTATCAGCACAACACAAACAAACTAATAAAACACGCTGCATTTTAACACAATGCAAACAAACTTATAAAACACGCAGCATTTTCTCACAACACTTGCAAAAACATCGGAACACAACAGAGTTTCAAGGGAACCCAAAAACGTGACAGACGCCGATGTACCGTGATTATTGCTCAGTAAAGTTGTAGGTGATCTTTTAATTCAATTCAATTCAATTCACCTTTATTTGTATAGTGCTTATACAATGTAGATTGTGTCAAAGCAGCTTCACATAAAAGGTCATAGTAAATTGGAACAGTGTAGTTCAGTTTGTAGTGTTTAAGTTCAGTTCAGTTTAGCTCAGTTCAGTGTGGTTTAATAATCACTACTGAGAGTCCAAATATTGAAGAGCAAATCCAACGATGCGCAGCTCTACAGATCCCGAACCATGCAAGCCAGTGGCGACAGCGGAGAGGGAAAAAAAAAACTTCACTAAATGGCAAAAGTGAAGAAAAAAAAGCCTTGAGAGAAACCAGGCTCAGTTGGGCACGATCATTTTAATTTCTCTGCTGGCCAAACGTCTTGTGCAGAGCTGCAGTCTCAGTGGCGGAGGTACAAAGTAAGGCATAGTTTAAAGGTGAGTTTTTTGTTTGTTTATTTCAACATTCTTATTCCCTTGTCTTTTGTATTTTATTAGCCTAAATAGTTGAGTCTGTCACAATTTAAGGTCCCCTTGAAACATTTCCGTTTTGTTCCGTGCTATTAGAAACTGTTGTGAGATAATGCAGCGTGTTTTAGTAAACTGTTTGCTTTGTAAGTAAATGCAGCGTGTTTAATTAATTTGTTTGCATTGTGTGAAAATGCAGCACGTTTTTAAAATGTGTTTGCTTTGTGAGGATTTGCAGCACATGTGCTGTAAAAACGGATGAAGATCTTTTCTCAGTTTGCTGGCGCTTTTTGTAATTGCATGCATTTTCTTAAATCGCTGCATGTTAAGCTCTTTCAGCCACCGCATAAAAAGCAACCAGCATACAAAATATAGCAATAAATAAATACATAACTAGGTGTGATCCTAATCTCTGAAATCATTCCATAAGAAACATTTAGAAAGTTGGCCTTTAATAAAAATGTTGTTTAATATAAATAAAATTGAACTTTTCTTTCTTTTAAAAAAAAAAGATACATTTGAAATTCATACATTATCACTCTATTTCTATTATAACTCTATTTTGTCTTTCTCTTGTCATTTAAATGAATATGAATAAGTGAGTCTTGAGTGACCAGTTCACCATCTAGACAGATCTCATTTCAAAATAATAACAATAATTAATTATCGTGTTTTGAGATTATGAAGAGTGAATTAAAGATTATTTCTCCAATTAATTAAAAAAGAAATGATCAAGATTATCAGACAATATTTTTCTCTATTGAAGGTATGTACCTTGCAATTCTGAGTTATAAATTTGGGAGATGATGTACACTCTGTAATAGAAAAAAAACTGTACTGTGCCTTTTTTATTTATTTTTAACCAAAGAATAAAAAGAAAATGGGTTACGTGTGACTTGTTATTGAGGTGAAGTTGGTTTTATATTCTTACATTTAGACTTTCTCCTTAATAACATAACACGGAAAAGTATTCTTTGCGAATTCTAAATAGTGAAGTCGTATTAGCAGCCAACGACTATCAATATACAACATTGTTCACAGTCAGTTAAATAGCTAATGTTGTTTTGAAGTCATATTACATGTGATTTCAGTTCGAATATTCAAAGCATTATAGTAAAACATATAGGGATGTGTCACAAGTTGTCACTGAACTAATGTGAAGCGAATATAAAGCCAACTTTATCTCAACTCAATTGTTAGTTTGTCACTCACAAGTTTTAGTTATGAGCAATTCCAGCACTATGGATGTGACATTTGTAGTAAAAACTCAACGCATAAATTGACAGAGAATGTATATTAACATTATATCGAAACATCTGTTTATATTTTCCAGAGCAACCAACCACAGAATTATGGGATCAGGAAAATATCAACCTGTAAACATGTTTTGTACTTTAAATGAGGAAAATAAACATGTTATGGATGTGACCGAAAAGGTCAGCAAGTTTACAGCATACAACATACAGCATACAACATACTGCAGAAATGGTCTGAATTAAACCACACAACCCAAAAGAAACAATGCTAATCAAAAGGATAATAGTTGGCTCTCTATAGAACAAAAATGATTGGTTTTATTTTATTTAAGATTTTTGCATTTATGAGAAAAAAAGTGTCGTTATGGATGTGACATCTCTCCATTATGGATGTGACAGATGTGAAATTGCCACTTATGTGACTTTGGTAAATCAAATATTATAGTTTGAAAACATTGACAAAGATATTTTTGAAGATTTCTAAAAGCGCTGTAAAATACTTGCTTACACAAAAAACAGATTCAGTATTTTGGTGAAAACTTATTTTTTTTATGACAAGGTTGACATATGCATGGAATTGCTCTTATACATTTTCAATAACATCAAAATAATGCATAATATAAACTCAGAATTCTGAGTTTACATCTCAGTTGTGACTATTATTTTCAAAATTGCAGGAGAAAAAAGTTCAGAATCGTGAGATAAGTTGCAGTTTCTGCATTAAAAATAGCATACAAAAAGACAATATTTGTAAACTATTCTGTCAATTTTACACACAAGTAAATAGTAAGTAACGTTCTGACCAAATGTGTCTAACTTTGCCAAAAAAGGTTTATGGTTTATGTGTATTCCTAGCCAATATGTATCTTTTTTAACTGAAATATACATTTTGTGTCTTAATCCTGCAATGGGTCTGTTTGACATATTTGCTTTTAGTTTAAACATTTTATTATAGTAATCGTCTTTCATCTAAGTAGATTACTTGATTACTTCAAAAACATCGATCTCCGTTTGACTGAATTAACAAGGCAATAATATCATATTGTTTAGTCACTAAAATCAGCAGATGATGAATATCATCAAGCAATCACAATCGAACTTATTTAATAACAAAACGACAATTGTGCTTTTTAAATTATTTTCTAATCGAAACTGAATGAAAATACAAAAGCATTCAGTCATAAAGCATCTTGCAGAAGCCGAGATTAAAAACACAAATAATGTGAAGTGTGGAAATGATTCTCGGTGATTTAGATCAGACCGGTTCATTTATACAACAATCCAACAAAAACACACAAGCTTTTGAAACACTCGCACACAAAGAGCGCAGACATCTGAGATTTACAGTCTCACCGTGTGTCGGTCTGAGGGTGTTGTGTGCAGGAGCTTCAGGGAAGTGCGAATAAATGCTGATATTAATATCCTTTTATTTAAAAATATCGAAAAAAAGTGAGGGTTATCAGGCGTTGTTATGGTCGCAAACCGAACGCGGCGCACGCATATGACGTCACAGGCTGTAGCCAGTGCACTGGCGACAACTAGCGGGAAGGAGAGACTGAACAAAAGCTTTTCCCCCAATCGAAAATACACACATAAGGACGATCATTGAGCACAAGCAGGGGCGGATTCGAGGGGCCCTAAGCAATTCTAGGCATGGGGCCCTAGTATTGAAACTCAAAACACTATCTTTCTCTATAGATATTTTTTTTTCTCTGTGGATTTTGAATTTTGATTTTTTTTTTGTAAATAAACTGCATGTTAAAACTATATTTTATTTAGAACTTTTATCTTCTCAAGGTAAAATTAAATACAATAAATTCACAAACAAAAAGCAAGTTCACAAACTATGTACAGTTAATTAGCCATATTTGTGATAAGATTTAAATATCTGCATGTGCGGTAGGCTATAGAAGGAACATTCCACTATTCATTAGGACCCCCAATTTTGAAAAGAAGTAATCCCATTAAAATATTAATGGTTATAGACAGATTTAACAACATATGATAGATACTTTATAAAAGAGCTATATGATTAATACAGATTCTTGGCATTGGTCGAGGACCCCTAATTCTCTGGGGCACTAAGCGGCTGCGGCTAACCTCGCTTATTGGTTAAGTCCGCCCCTGAGCACATGTACATGAACCAGTGTTGCCAGACGTACGATAATTATCGTATTTGTACAATAACTTCGACCTCTGTACGATGTACAGTCAATAATGAAAAAAATCCTATAATGTACGATAATTTCAGAATGTTAAAGCATTTAAAATTAATTTCATCGTAATCTCAGGGCTTCTATGCTTATTGATCTAGCTGCATCTTTTGTCTACTGTCTACAGTTATGCACATTTTCTACCTCATACATCACATCTTCTCAGCCAATCAACGTGAATGGCTCTCTCTTACGAGTTAACATTACTGCCGCACGCAGCCGTGCTTAGGTCGTAGTTTTCAGGTTGAGGGTGATTGTTTAAGCAATAAAGTTTAAACAATTAGTGCCGACAAGGAACGTAAGAAGGACAGGGGAGTTAGCCTTTGAAGTTTTGAAAGTAATCTCATCAAAACAAAGCCACAAAATCGACTCATTACAGATACTCTAAATGGATATCACAGAGTGTGTTAAATATTCGTGAGGGTGCATTGCTTTCAAGCCAACCAGCACTATATGGTCCATGATGGCATCTGGCAAAAATGCAGCTATCCGATGATAGCAACTCGGAGGTGGAGTTTGAACCTTCCCACTAAGGTACGCCTTTTTTCCGTATTTTGGTAATTTGGACGTTGTGTCAAAATGCTATTTGTCTAGATAATAGATGTAAACTCTCTGTTTGACTTGTGTACGAAAATTTTCCTCCAAATACGATAATTTTGGGGTTCTGATCCGATACTTTGACATTTTCTGGCAACACTGACATGAACCATCCTCCACTTTTATATGCAACTGTAGACATAGTAGCCTAGTCAAAAATTACAGTCAAGTAAATGTAGCATACTGTAGGAATTATTTACAGTTTAACCCAAAGAATGACCAGTCTGTCAGATGAAGAAGAGCAGGAGTGACGGAGTCAGAGATTCAAATAAATAAATAAAGTTTATAGCAGATAGTTTGCAGTTTCATCAGCAGAAGCCAGCTTCAACACTCGCAATGAGTTCCTAGGCTGCTCTGCTTACAATCATCAATCAACATCAATTGTACTCTCACATAACGTCATTAACTGCGTCATACATATAGGTGTTCTAACCTGATTGGTTAAAACACAGATAGACTAGGAAAATTTCCACGTGGGTGTGTGCGTACAATTCTAAACAATATCTCAAGCATATAAACGTCGGACATTCACTAGACTGTTTAGAGCTGACTCCAGACCTGTGCAACGGATCCACAATCAAAGAGAACACACACACTTAAAGCACTCTGTTTCTTACCCAAGGCTAAGTGTACTCTCAGCTGTCTTTATCAAAACTGGTTAAAAACCATTATAATCTACATCCAGGCAGTTATAATATCCTTACTACACAAAGTCTATCTTGAATAAAAAGTAGAATCACTTTAATAGAATTAACCGTAAAAATAGCAAAATCACTTTAGAAATTTTAGATAGTATTAACTCATAGAAATTCAGTTCCACTTGAGGTCTCTGTGACCTCTGACCTAGTTTGATGGCTCCTGAAAATAGTTACAAAGAGACCGGCAAATGTACTGAACATTCTTATATTAAGCAATGTGTTAACTTTGTTCATTATTCAATAATCATCTTTAATAAAAATAACGGGAAACAGGGTGATGAGAAAAGGATAAGCGTTGATCCATGCTGAGATGGATTGGAAGGTAGAAATCCGAATCCTTCAGTATAGATAGGCTAGCTGTCTAGCAAGCTTTGTTTACAATAAACGTAACACAGAATGTTCCTTAAAATTAGTATTTTTTTTTTGTTGTAATATTTCATATGAAATGCATCAGTATATAGCCTAACAATGGTCAATATATAATAATAATAAAAAACAACAACAACAAGGTTTAGCCTACAGCTGCAACTGCAACTCCATAGGCATAATAGGCTCTATTTCACACTGTAAAAAAACTCATATTATGTGGCGCTACCCCTAAACCAAACCCTCATAGGAAACATGTGACATTTGAATTTCAAAAGACCTCGTTTAAGCATTTTGAATTACAGGGTCACGTACATGTATCACAATTATGTGTGTCCCTGAAAACTTACTAGAGTACATCTCAACCAAGTCGTTATACAGTGTAGTGTCCCTGTAAAGCACATAAACCTTGTGTTGGATTCCTTCATTTAATACCCTAATTAAACAAAAGTACCAGGATCCTAGCCATCTTGAGAGGGGTCTGGCTGCAGACTCGTTGCAGATGCAATCTGAGCTGCATCCAAGCTTTTTAATGCGCTCACCTAACCCCACCCCTCACAGTGACGTCACTAGCGCCATTGAGTGCACTGTCTGACATTGCATCTCTGAGTGATGCAATCTCAGCTTGCATCATAAAGACTGCATCCAGATACTATTGGGCCATCTTCACAATATTTCATAGAGTTTTGTTTAGGACTGTATTTTGTCATGTCTTTCAATGAATAATTAGATTCATACCTTATCACAAGTTGTCTTAAGGGATTCGGTGAATAAATCAAATGTTCACTCCAGAAATGTACATGTTTATTAACAAACATAATCCACTGAAAAAGATGAATAAACAAATACAAGAACAAAACAAAATCCTTGACCTTATTCTCTATTGAGAACAAGGGGCCTAAGACTTACAAGATACAGGAGTCTGTTTGAGTGTGTTGTTGGTCTGTATGCTGCAGCCGTTATACAGTATTCATACCCACACAGGTGTTTGCCTTCTAAGCTAGACTAAATATATATCTGTTACTGTTTTCTACCAATGTTGACCAAACCATTGCAATGAAATATCTCTGCTAAACAACATTAAATGTAAGTAGAGAAAAGAAATTCCCAATTTGTTCTTGAAAGCAAAGTAATATATCCTTCTTCATGAACAAGGGTCATAAACTTGTTGTACAGTAATAATTTTCTACAATCATAAGATATATGTTTATGTAGAATATGATTCTGTTTGTTTATATAACTGCTATTTTCATTTATAACATTTTTGCATCTTGTTTATATACACTATGAACAGCAGCTACGCTAATTATTTTCTTTATTTTCTATTTACACTTGGGGATACTCATCCCGAGGCCCCTAGAGACTATGCAGCACTATTGATGCGATCCAAGACCTGTTAAGAGATGACCCCAAGGTATCCATAATCCTGGACCAGGCCGTATCCCGAGCTGATGCAGTGGTGGTCATAGATGAATGGAGTGCATGAGACTGATTGCTGAAAGACCACAGTAAAAAGAGTCCCCGCATTGATCCTGTGGGCCAGCCTCACATCCTGCAGATGCCCTACTCACACCTGCAGTTCTCCACCATGGGTGTCCAGCGTTCTCCAGCCTCCGGCGTCTAGACTGCAGCTCCACACAGGAAGTTTGGCCAGAAGAATAATGGTCATGGCCAACAGAGCCTGGTTTCTCTTAAGGTTTTTTTTCCCCTTCACTTCGTCAATTGGTAAAGTTTTTTTTCCCTCGCCACTGTTGCCACTGGCTTGCTCGGATCGGGACCTGTGCTTCAGTGGATTTGTTCTTCAGTGTTTGAACTTTCAGCAGTGAAATTTAAACCACACTGAACTAAACTAAACTGAACATCAACTCTGAAATCTGGACTTTACTAGAACTATGTTAAGCTGTGTTGTGAATTTCTCTAGTCTGGCTCACGGCACCAAACTGTTGTGAAATTCTAAGACGAGCCCAAAAAACCAGGGAGAACTTTTGGATATCTTCAAAGCAGAATCCTTTAATAAGAAGAACTCAGCATGGTTGTGGCATCATCCAAAGAAACTCTCCACTGGCACAGCAGACACTCATTTTAAATATAGTTTTATAGACATTGACACATGTAGGTGGGGACAGTCTAAAACAAAGCATACAAATGAAGTGTTGTTGTCAGCAGGGTAAAATGCCTTTCCAGGTCCAATCTCATCAGCAAATGAATACATTTTAGCATTTAAACAGTGTGCAAATGATGTTCTGGAGACAGAAACCAACCGACTAGTTGACCGGCTTGAGAAGACAATGGACACAGCCGTGCTGTGAAACTGACAATTTGCATTACAACTTTTCAGTTATATATAGATTGTATAAATTTATATTTCCACAGTTCCCCCTTTGAGAGTTATTAAAAAACTCTCACAAAATATTAATTTATACACTTGAAAAAAAGTTAATTCTTGTAACGTATTATGGTTACAGGCTCATAGTACTTGCTCTGTGTTTTTACTGTCTATATTTACAAATGGCATGTTGACACAGGAACAAACATGCCGCTGAAGTCCATGGATTTCTTATGGATAATATTCTGTTCTGGTTGGAACTGTCATTTCCTCGTCATGGGCATGGGTCAAATGTTGAGTAAAACATTTGATACTGTGGATAGATAGTAAAACAGTAGAAAAAGAAATAGAAGAATAGCTATTTCCTTGTTCCACAGCCAGGGTTTACCTAACAGGATTCCAAACCATGAAGAACTATCTTCAGTCATCTGGTGCAATTTTATTGAAAGATCAAGTATGTCTTGTTGAATTTTGTTGAATTTCTTGGGTCCATCAATCCGGTGCAGCACTCTGAGCCTATGATGGTGCAAGCTCCCCCTTGCTTTGCTAGAATGTAATCCAAGGTCACTCTGTTCTGTAAGATCATTATCTTGTGTGAAGCAAGAGTGTCTGTGATATTACCCAGGGCCAAAGCTGTATCATTGGCCAGTTTCTGAATATAATTTGATAAGCTTCTGACTTGATCAAGGGCTTGCATCACACTATAAGATGGAAATAATGCTCCAAGAGAGCTCCAATGCACAAGTGAGTCCTGGAATGCAGCCATCTTTTTCTTTTGTGGTAGGAGCTGAGTTATGCAGATGTAGAGAGCTTGGGGTGGAGTGACATGGGATGTGCCACCCAGAAGATTCCTGCTCCTACTGAAGGTGGGTGTGGCTTGCAGATGTTCTTTCCAGCAAACAAGGCATTTCTTGACATATTCATCAGCTCTAAAAACATGTTGTTTTGTGAGTCCATGACTTGTGCGATGTTCATGATGATCACTAGTACGGCAATCTTGATCATACTGATGGATGATTGAAGTTCTTGTAGGTAGTTCTCTGCATTGTGTGTTCTTCTGTGATGGTTGATTTAGCAGTGGCTCTAGTTATCTCTTGAAGGTTGTGACTGGACTTGTTGGTGAGAAGGTTGGTGTCTATGGGTCTCAGGACAACAAGTTGTATCTGCACAGAATAAGAAAGAAAACAAATGGCACGAAACAGTATTTGTTGCAAAAAAGAAAAAAGTAAAAAATAAAAAAAAGTAAAACACTAGTTTTGTATCATCTGTTCAATCTAATTCTGCTATAGTTGTTCCTTCTTTCCCTATTTCTTAATTCCCATGACACGTAAACAACAGTAAGGTTTAGGGTGGACTAATAACTTCTTCACCCAGGGGTGGCCCCCAATCCCTAAAGAATCATATCCTATCCCTGTAGGCGGTGGAACAACCTTGCAATGTGAGAGATGTCTAAGTTTTTCTTCCTTGACACAACACCACAGCTGCTGTAATCAACATCACTTGATGTGGTCCAAGCCATTTAGGCTCTAATGGCTTGTTTCTGAATTACTTTATCATGACCCACTGACCTGGGAGGTCCACCTTCTGGTGGATTCTGCCAAAACGACTCAACTCTCTCTCTGGCATTCTGTACAGACTTGGTGAGGTTTTCACACTAAGCTATCAGGGCATCTGAGACAATGTGCTCATCAGCATTTCTAAGATCAATTACACCTGGCATCTGCATTGGGCATCCAGTAATAATCTCATGAGGGTTCAGTCCTGCTGATCTGTTAGGTGATGCTCTTATACTACACAGTACCGCTGGAAGTGCTACGACCCATGAAACTCCTTCCTGATGCATTTTGCTTACCTGGTTTTAATTGTCCTATTAGCTCTTCAACCTGTCCTGATGCTCGTGGCCTTTAGGGGCAGTGAAGAGTCCACTTAAACTTCAACATTTTAGACACTTCCTCGACCACCTGTTCTGTGAAGTGTGTACCCTGATTTGAGTCAATGAAATCTGGTAATCCCCATCTGGGAATAAAATCAGTGATCAGACCAGTATGTGCAGCTGTAGCACGTCCTGTTGGATAAGCTTCAACCCATCTCAAGAACTCATTAATTACTATCAAAACATCAGTTTTTCCTTTACAGGGAGGTAATTATATGTAATCGACCTGCAGGTGACGAAATGGCTCCGGTGGAGCTGGGGTATGTGTTGCTGCTATACTTGCTGCTGGCACATCATTATTTTTCTGACATGTAACACATCTTTTAACTGTTTCGGTGGCTACATTTCTGAATTTTGGATTCCACCATTGATTTGAGAACCTGTGATTCATGGTTGCTGCACCACTGTGACTCAAATTGTGTATTTGTTGAGCCAAATATGGCAACAGTGATTCGGGAGTAATGTATTTTCCCTCTTTAGTCCAGCAGCCAGATGAATCCACTGTGGCTCCTTTGTCTAACCAAGTCCATGCTTTATATAAAGAAACATCTTTATACAGATCAATGATTGATTCAGGAGGCAGAATTGTTTTCTGTGCTGTACTACCTGAACATACTTGTACATTAGCATAATAACAAGCCTGTTTAGCAGCTACATCAGCAAGAGCATTACCTTTAGCCTCCATTGTATTAGCTGTGAGATGTGCTTTCACTTTAATCCCCGCCAATTTCTTAGGAAGTTTCATGGCAAACATCAGGTCTTTCACTAATCCAGCATGCTTAATGGGGGATCCAGCAGAAGTTAGAAACTGTCTGCTTTTCCAAATTACACAAAAATCATGAATTACTCCAAAAGCATATCTGGAATCAGTGTAGATATTTGCAACTGATCCTGAAGCTAGCATGCATGCTCTAGTTAAAGCTACTAGTTCTGCAGCTTGAGCGGACAAGTGATCTGGAAGACGACCTGAAGACCTTACTTCTGTGGTGGAAGTTACTGCATAACCTGCTCGTCTATTACCTTCAATGATTTGTGCTGAACCATCAATAAACAATTCCCATTCTGGATTCTCTATTCTCTAAGTAAGCGTTACACAATCATGAGTCATTTCTCCCTTATCCTCTAACACAACTTCAGTCAATGCAGACATCATACACGAGGATGGGTTTGTGATTGTGCACGCTGTAAAACAACATTCGGGGCTGTGAGGGTCGTTAACCAATTTCCCCAACGAGAGGAGGTGACAGAAGTGACTTTTGCTTGATTCATTAGTGCAGAGACTGCGTGAGGGCATCTTACATTTACAGTCTGACCTAACACAATTACTGCTGAAGCCTGAAGAGCTAGATGAACTGCCTGCACTGCTATAAGACATGGACCCATACCTTGAGCGACTATATTAAGTTTACAGAATAGTAATGGATTGGGCGTAAACTGCCCCCATGATCTTGCATTAAACATGCTGTCATAAAGCCTGAGTGTTCATGAACATAAAGCACAAAAGGCCTATCTGATTCCTAAGGCGAGTGCTTGACATAGCACGGTCTTCAAATTATTGAAAGTGTTAAGCTGAGTTTCTTTTATATAAACAGTATCAGAATCTTTAACCTGACCTTTCAATATGTCATAGAGTGGCTGGGCCATTGAGGCATAATTTTCAATCCAAGGTCGACAGCAACCTGCTGTTCCTAAGAATGATCTGAGTGCTTTAATAGTGGTAGGTGGAGGTATTATTTTGACTGAAGCTGCTCAATCCTGTGTAATGGATTTATTTACTGTACCAATTGTTTGACCCAGAAAAGTATTTTGGTTTTTAGCAATTTGAGGTTTGTGAAAGCTGCATTTATGTCTTTTTTGTGCAAATAGTCTAACAATGCTGCCAATTCAGTTTTATGTACCTCATGATCTGTTGAGGCAATCAAAATATCATCGACATACTGAATCATGGTAGACTTTTTGACTGGACATTCTGGGTCACACAAATCATGTCTGACAGCTTGATGATAAATGGTTGGGGAATTTTGAAATCCCTGTGGTAAACGTGTTCACTGGTATTGTTCATAGTCAACTGTGAAAGCTAACCATGCCTGGCTGTCAGAGTGCAAGGGTACAGAAAAAAATCCATTAGACATATCAATTACTGTAAAAATCTTACTGTCTAGCGGTAGACCATTACAAACTGCTACTAATGAGGTGATTTTATCAATATGTTTATTGGCTACTCTGTAATCTATGGTGAGTCTCCATGTTTTATTAGCTTTCTTTATAGGCCAAACGGGTGAGTTACAGGCACTGTTGGTTTTAACTAGCACTCCTTGCTTCAGTAATTTTTCTATAATAGGTTTTACTCCCTGTATTGCTTCCTTACTGATAGGATATTGTTTGGTAACTGAAGGTGGAGTTTCTGTCAATTTGACTGGTACTACACCTCTCAGAAATCCACAATCATCCTTGTCATCTGTCAAGATAGGATAATTCTGTAAGAAATCATAGTCTGAAGCGATTGCATAATCAGTAGAAACTTGTACTGAAGAGATTTTATGCTAGCTGTTTCTGAGGACATGTTTAACATTAGAAGTAATTGTCTTAAAATATCAATGTCTAGAATTGCACCTGTATTTAATGGAGCACATAGCGATTTGGGCCAATTCGAGTTTTTGGGCCAAATTGTACCTCTATGGGCGGGGTTCAAAACAAAACAGAATCTTCACCTATTACACCTGTTAAGGAAAGTTTAGTTTTGTTGTACAGAATGTTAAAATCTTTAGCCAATTTCATAGGAATTACTATAATTTCTGCACCTATATCAAACAAAAAAAATCTATCTCTTTATCTTGTATGCTTTTGATTACTTTTGATGCTATTGTCATACCACGTAAGATCTAGAAAAGGCAATGCTGTCCTGTAGTCTGTTACAAGGCCATCAGACCAAATGCGAACTAGCGGTCCTTTGTCATCTAACACATTTTCAGGGTTGTTAACAATTCCACTGTAAGCTATGGCTGTCTGACAAAACCTCTCAGTGAATTCATTCACAGATTCATTTTTATTTTCAGCACAGTTAGTCACTCTAGACCAATCTATTTTGGGTCCCATAATATTTTTTTAGAGTTTTCAAAACACCCTCTCTGAAATCATCTTTACTGGCATGTTGCACATCAGAAACAGCAGATTCAAAACTGTTGAATTCAGATTCTGTTAGAATTTGAGACATTAGCTGGGCAACTTCTGTCAACGACATGTCATAAAGATGCATTTTGCTTATCAGTGCTCTCCTAAACTCAGAAAAATTTGTGCGTGGGCTGAAGGTAAACTCTGAGACAGTCTTTCAATGTCTTTAGGTTCTAGGGCTTTTGAAAAAGTTTGAACTCTGACAACAAAAGCATTGGGAGAAACACTTTCAATTTCCTCAATTCTCTGTGATTTCCTCCTAGCACACCTCCACACACATTCACTGACTCTACAGGTACATCTGTTTCAAAGAAAGTTTGTAAGTCTGGATAAACATTATCAGACTCACTGATTTGTTCTACATCAGCTTTATCTGAAGCTTTGTTGAGGTTCAGTTTCTTTGTCAGAGATGTTATTCTAACGCGGAGCTGTTTGTTTTGCTCCTCTAGCTCTGAGTTGCGCTTAGCTTGTTGTGTGGCTAATGCTAAAGCAAGTTCTCTGTGACAGCAGACAATGCCTTTTACATTGTTTTTACAAATACTGACACCTAGTACTTTTTACATTCATCTACAGACCAAGTCTTGTCTGGATTTATCCCATATTTCTGAGTTAGCTCTTGTCTAACTTTCTCAGTGACTATTATGTCCATCTGTCCCCCTAGCAATGATTTAAATTCCTTATCTGACCACAAAGGAGTCGCAAGACCACCTTTTTCATTTGTGGGGATCAGTCTAGCATTCTTAAACATTTTGTTTCTCGGTTACCACACAAACAAAACTCTTAAATTTCTCTGATCAAACAGACTGTATGTTAACAAAGTTAACCTTCCCTGGCAATGCAGAGGACAAACACAAACTACTAGCACTTCACGCTAAACAAAAACAAAACAAATATTAACACAAAAGGTTAATCTTCTCTGCTTCACAGAGAATAACAGACTTTAGCACAAAAGGCTAAACAAAAACAAAACAACAAATATTAACACGTAAGGTTAATCTTCCCTGGCAATGCAGAGGACACACACAAACTACTAGCACTTCATGCTAAGCAAAACCAAACAAATATTAACGTAAGGTTAATCAGGGCTGCTAACTCTCATGCATTTGGCATGAGAGTCACGCAATTGATCGTATTCTCACGCTATCACGCCACGCATCCATTTTCTCACGCAGAAAAATCATCCCGTGAATATTTTTTCCGTTATAAAAAAGACGGTGTTAAACTTTTATAAAGATGTTCTTCTCTCTATGTGCAACCGCTCCAATGCTGGTGAAAGCAAGCAATGTAATCAAAAACAAACTGACACATGCCCACCCCTGCTTGACCTTGATGCGCTGCTCGCGTTGCCGCTCCCGGTATGAATCCCAGTTGGGAACATGTATGCCGAAAAAAATAGGCGCCACTCACGCGTTGTGCAAGAGGTGTTGTGCCGAGAAACGCATCCCTATTTAGGCTAATTGCAAATAGCGCACCTCGCTGGAATAAGCTAGTTGAGTGATTCCTGCCCATCACCATTTGATTGACAGAGACAACATAACTAAAGAGTGCAATGAAAAGCACTGTGAGTGGTGTAGCTTGTAAAGCATGTGGCATTGTGTTTTGACGCGATTGATTATGAACATGGTTCGAATCCAGTGTCTGATGAACACATTCTTCTTTTTTTCCCCCACTACATATCAGATTTTGCTTACTCTACATCATGAGGTAGGAATCATTAATAACTGTGTGTATTATGGAGGACTTGGATTCATAGAACTGGACTGGAGAGGTGGACCAGCCAGGTAGCGAGCCTACAAGACATTGTGGAGGGGCCTCTGAATTCCAAATCCGGGCCTGCCTTCATAGACTTTCATTTGGATACTCAGTCTACATAAAAACCAAAGGCCATAATTGATTAAAATGTAATATGATTATTATCTTAATGGATAAAGCAAAACCAATAAGTGAAACGCATTTTAAAACGCACTAGGTTTACAAATAAATGTAATTTTTTTTTTTTTTTGTATGAAGCAGAAAGGAGGGGTGAAGTCAGGGAGGTTAGACTTAATAAACCTAATTTCTGGCCATAAGTCAGGTCTAAGACAACACACAACAGATAATTATATATAAAACATTTTTGTGTTCTATACAATTGTTAATAGAATTTCATTCAAATGAAATTAATATTCATTCATTTATTCATTTTCCTTCAGCATAGTCTCTATTTCAGAGGTCACCACAGTGAAATGAACTGCCAACTGTTCTGCCATATGTTTTACACAGTGGATGCTCTTCCAGCCACAACCCAGTACTGGGAAACACCCATACCCACTCACATTTACACACACACTGATTCACTACAACCAGTTTAGTTCATCAATTCCCCTATAGCGCATGCGTCTCTCGAACCAGTGACCTTCTTGCTGTGAGGCGACAGTGCTAACCACTGAGCCACCATGCTGTCCTGAAATTAATATATTTATGCAAAAGATTTCTTAAATGGTCTTAGCATATTACTTCAGTTGTATCTTTACATTGTACAGTTACATTTAGAATAGATTTTTTTTTCATTTATTTATTTATAATAGAATAATTGTATAATAGTAATGATACTCTAATTTGTCAAAAATATATTAAAAAGTATTTTTAAAAATAAAATATTTATAATTTTACATGTTTATAAATAAAGGGGGCGTGGCTTTTTGTTGTGGGGGCATGGATATGGGCGGGGCTTAACTTCTCAGTCCATGCTAAAGCCAAAAGTTGGCACCCCTGGGTAATCTTCCCTGCTTCTCAGAGGATAACAGACTTTAGTACAAACGGCTAAACAAAAACAAAACAACAAATATTAACATGTAAGGTTAATCTTCCCTGCTTCAAAACAGAGGATACAGATTTTAGCACGAAAGGCTTAATTTCCCTGTTTATGCAGAGGATTACAGATTTTAGCACAAAAAGGCTACTTCCCTGGCTAAACAGAGGATTAAATTTTTATTTATTTATTGGTGTTTAACAAGACAATACATCATTGTATACAATACAACATAGGAAAAATTACAGTTTGTCTTATTTTTCTTATTTTCCCACTATCCCCTCAAAATAAAATAAATTAAACGTATGAACTATAAACAAACATATCCTCTGAAAGAAAAAATAATAATAATAAATTAAAAATAAAATTAAAATTAAAAGAAATTCTTTAAAAAAAATAATAATGATAAATGAACAAGTTTACGATAAAAGCAAAAATAAAAATAAATAAAAATAAATAAATTTAATTGAAAAGTTCACATTAGATGATTAGATCTAATATCAACTGAACAGGGTAAGCCTTTGATATAGTCTAACACAGGGTTCCAGGTCTTGTAAAAAGATTTGAGAGATCCTACGAGTAAACATCTTAATTTCTCAAGTTTTATGTAACTAAAGATTTATCGGATCTACATGTCATAGGATGGAGGAGTCACCTGTTTCCATTTGATAAGAATGGCTCGTCTAGCTACAGGAGTAGAAAAAGCAACAACCTGGCAAGATGCAACAGTTAAGTCAACTCTCTCTGAAATACCAAAAAGGGCTGTCAAGGGGTAGGGTCTAGATTTATGTAAATAGATTTATTAAGTGTGTCTAAATCACTGGAGAACTAACTCCAGAACATATGTAGATGATTGGCAGTAGACTGCTTACAACAATGACAGACAACACTTCTATCAGGGAAAAATTTGGCTAATTTGGCATTGGTTAAATGAGGTCTATGGAGCACCTTACACTGCATTAGGCCATGTCTGGTGCATATATAAGAGGAGTGGACCGTCTTTAAAATAATCTCCCATTGTTCTTCCGTAATATCAACACCAAGGTCGTTTTCCCAAGAATCTTTGAGAGAAACGCTACGGTTACTAAAGTAACCCTTCGTTCCCCGAGGGGGGGAACAGAAATGCTATGTGGAAACTTCCACTATGGGGATTTCGTCAGAAACCAATCATCTGAAAGAGTATAAAAACGGGCCAATGAAATGCCAATGAGTTGGCAGCGTCAGCGTGCACAGCTGGCGTCAATGACAATCAGTCATGCTATAAAGACGCAGCCAGTGCCATGCTCGACATCCTTTTCTAGCTGAAGAGACTTTCACGCTCAACAGCTAAGGGACAATTGTTGTGGCGAAGGAACATAGCATTTCCGTTCCCCCTCTCGGGGAAAGAAGGGTTACTTTAGTAACCGTAGCGTTCCCCTTCGGATGGGGAACTCCAATGCTATGTGTAAACTTCCACTATGGGGAAATCTATGGAAAACGCCACAACGAAAGAACCTTACTGCGTCACTGGCGAAGGGTGTGCCACGCAGTAGAGCGAGCGCACCTACAACGCCCCAAGACACAGTCTTCCAACGTGTCCCCTGGCCCTCACTTACCTGTTCAGAAACAGTTATATTTTTTGGGGAGTCGCTAACCCAGTAAAATAGGTTTTGATACGACAGTACGTTGGGAAAGCGTTCAGTCCTGATAGGGAGGACGCTGCGGAGCTCACCTGTTACCCAGAGGGGAGACCTGGTGACAACCTATGGACTAGCCCAGAGATGGGGAGTCCTTGTATAAGGATGGTTAGCGGGGAGGGAAGACACGAGCCTGCCCTAGAAGGGGGGACTATACCGTGGCTGAGTGAACGTATGGGATCGCCAGCGGGGATCACGCATAGCAGGCACCTATACCCAAAACTCGGGCTGACCAGCGGGCATGCCGACAACGTAACGGGCCAACACCTGACTCCTCCGCTGAGTCAGGTGCTGGAGGCCTCGGAGGAACTCTGCAGGGTTCGCCAAGAAATGGGGAACTAAACTGACAAAGCTGAAAAAGCACACGTATCTCCGGGTTAGGGAGAGTGGCGCAGCAAGCGTGTTTCGAATTGTTTCCTCAATCACCAAGAGTTACCTAATACCCTTGAGGAAACCGGCTCCACTCGCAGATTGTAACCTTGCAAATGTATTGGGTGTCACCCAACCCGTAGCTCTACTAATGTCTGTCAGAGAGGCGCCGTGTGCTAACACCCAGGAGGATGCGATGCTCCGTAGTGGAGTGCGCTCTCACCCCCGGGGGACACGGCTCACCCTGGCCCAAAAGGCGAGGGAGATGGCATCCACTATCCAGTGGGCCAACCTCTGTTTAGATACGGCACTTCCCATCTGCCGACCACTGTAACAGACAAAGAGCTGGTCAGAGGATCTAAGGCTCTGAGTGTGGTCCACCTATATTCGCAAAGCGCAAACAGGACACAACAATGAAAGGGCTGGGTCTGCCTCCTCCGCGGGCAGCGCTTGCAGGTTCACTACCTGATCCTTAAACGCGTGGTAGGAACCTTGGGCACATAGCCGGGCCGGGGTCTCAGGACAACGTGAGAGTAGGCCAGCCCGAATTCTAGGCACGAGTCACTGACCGAAAATGCCTCCAGGTACCCAACCCTCTTAACCGATGCCAACGCAACCAGCAGAGCTGTCTTCAAGGACAGAAATCTCAAGGATACTGAGTCGAGTGGTTCGAAGGGATCCCGACGTAGGCTCGTAGCACTACCGCGAGATCTCAAGAGGGCATGAGAGGGGGGCGGGGTGGAAACATCTGCCTCACACCTCTGAGGAACCGGTTATGCCTCCCCACGGTGCCGCCATCCACGCATCATGATGAGCGGAAATGGTGGCCACGTAAACCCTCAGTGTGGAGCGCGACAGCCTTCGCTCCACCTGTCCTAAAGGAAAGAAAGCAGACAGCGAGCGAGGCGCATAGCCGAGTCTGATTGTATGGATGAGCCATTGCGATGGGCTGGCCCGCGCTAACGAGGCAGGCAGAGCCCCCGCAAATGGTCCCACCCGCATGATCGCTGACGTGCCAGCGGCGGGGCAGCGTGGAGTGAGTGGGCTCATCCGGGGAGCGCTGGGGTCCCACAGGAGAGCAGGAGAGGAGATGTTCTCGTCTCGCACTCAAAGTCCAGAAGAGGGGCTGGAAGTGGAGAGAAAGGAGACCGTTCTCTCGCACTCCGTGAGCCATTGGCGAAATGCACCGATCCTGCGAGCTGGAAGGCATAGCGTCCCAGACTGGCAGTGTTCGGGCTGTCACATCCGGAGAAGGGGAAAAAAAATGCTCTTTCACTGAGGATTTGATGGCGTTTTTTTTTTTTTTTTTTTTTTTTTTACGCCGTTAAATAAAGTGCCCTGCCCTCCAGCGGGGAAAGAGCAAATTCCCTCCTCCCCAGATGGCCCGTCTCAGGGACGCTTCGCGGTCCGTTTTACCGAACTTAGCGGCGCCCTGGGCGGGGGACGCTGATTGCATGCGCGATGCTCGGCGCAGCCGCATGGCCGGAGGCGCAGGCGGGTGCGGCGAAGCAAAGCTGCAGGCGGGCGTCCTCGGCGAAAAAGCAGTGGATGTGGATGGCTCGGCGGGGGGGGATCGGTCATACAATCCCGCCGATAGAGACCTTGCCCATCGCCTCTGACTGCTCTATCACCGGCGTGAATTCCTGGGCGAATTCACCGCCGGTGTCGCCGAACAGGCCAGCCCGGAATATGGGTGAGTTAAGAAAGCGAACTTTGTCAACGTCACGCACATCACCAGGTTTTAGCCTGAGGTGGCATTCCTGGATCACTGATGTGATCATCGTCCTTCCCAGGGCACACACAGCCGACTTTTTTTGTAAGAGCATAGTTGGTTGCGGTGCGGAGCTCATGAAACCCACTGAAACGCTCAGATCTGCCCGAGTGCCAACCGCAGTGGCGGGGGACAACTGGGGTGGGTGGCTCTTTTGCAAGAGCGAGCCGCGATCTTAACTGCGCAACAGACATGACATCAGTGATGGCATGCACTGCCCGCGAGCACCGCATTAACATGCTGGACCCCCAGACATGAAACGCTGTGCTCGTGCCCATCATCCGGGGATAGGAAACCACCGCATCCAGAAACGCACGGTCGGAGTGACGTCTTGAAAAAGACGCGCTGCACGACCGTGTTGCTCTTTTAGGAAAGCTTTTTTCCTATATACAAACCGCTCTTGGAGGACCGGACCCAAAGGACGCCAGGCAAGGGAGAAATACCCAGCTCGACCATCTGCCACTGCGTATACGCGCTCTGGACCGGGAGAAGCTGCTTCTCGATCTCTCTCTGTAGACACAGGTTGGAGATACCCTCAAAGACTCTCTCAGAAGCTTCGTGAAAGGCTCTGAAAGCGAAAGGATGTCGAGCATGGCACTGGCTGCGTCTTTATAGCATGACTGATTGTCATTGACGCCAGCTGTGCACGCTGACGCTGCCAACTCATTGGCATTTCATTGGCCCGTTTTTATACTCTTTCAGATGATTGGTTTCTGACGAAATCCCCATAGTGGAAGTTTCCACATAGCATTGGAGTTCCCCATCCGAAGGGGAACTATAGGATTTTCTTTTAGTGTACTTGTTAAATTGTAAATTGCTGATATTAAATGTTTCTGACCCGTATCTAAACTGAAAAAATAGTCAAGATGGTGTTCAAGAGGGCGGTTAGGAAAGTGGGGAAACAATTTCTTAACAAAGTGTCTGACCTGAAAGAAACAAAACAAATGACTGTTGGGGAGATTGTATTTAGTGGATAGAGATGAAAAAGGTGCGAATACCCTGTCTTCATATAAATCCTTTACCTCAACGTGTCCACTAGCTGCCCAATAGCGAAAAGTGCTATCAAAACAAGATGGTGAGAAAAATGTATTGTTCAAAATAGGTGTATGTATAGATGTTTTATGCAAGCCTTAATGCTTTCTGAATTGAACCCAAATTTTAATAGTGTTAATGACTACCAAGTTAGAGGAGATTCCGTTGATAATTAATGGAAGCTGGAGTGCAGAGTGCCTTTTGTTGGCACTATCTCTGCGTGAACCCAGGGGGCACAGTTGTCAGCTTGAGGAGGATTCTTCCAGTAGAGAAACTTATTAATATTACAAGCCCAATAATATTGTTAAAAGTTAGGAAGCGCAAGTCCTTTGGATTTAGGAAGTTGGAGAACTGATTTCTTGAGGCGCGCAGGCTTGTTACCCCAGATAAATGAACGTAAAATACCATCCAAATTAGTAAAAAAACGATTTCTTAATGAAAATTGGAACATTTTGTAAAAGATAAAGAAATTTAGGTAAAATAACCATTTTTACTAAATTAATACGGCCTACAAGGGACAAAGGAAGTGACGACCATTTAGAAAAGTGTGATTTGATTTTATCAACCACTGGTTGAAATTTATTAATAAATAAGTTATTGAATGAGTTGGTAAAGAAAATGCCAAAGTATTTGAACCCACTTGTAGCTATTCTAAAAGGAAAATGTGAATATGAGATCTTACTCGCTTCAGAGTTGTCAAATAAAAGTTCACTTTTCTGTAAATTTATTTTATAACCTGAGAGTTGACTGAATTTATCAGCATTGTCAGCATAGAATGAAAGTTTATGGATTAAGCCAAATCGTGATATTCCCTCAAAACCATTATGGCTACGGAGCCATATAGCTAGAGGCTCTATAGCAAGGTTAAAAAGTTAGGGGAAAAGGGGACAGCCCTGTCGTGTCCCACGTTGAAGAAAAAAAAAGGGGTGAATTCAAGCCATTAGTGTAAACTGACGCAACTGGTGATGAATAAAGTAACTTAAACTAAGAGATAAAATTAGCATCAAACCCAAACTTCTCTAGATAAAATATAAATAGGCTTATTTCACTCTGTCAAATGCCTTCTCAGCATCTAATGACAACATTATTTCTGGTGAATTAGAAGGATGTAAAAAGAGGATATTATGAAGTCTCCTAGTATTAAAGAATGAGTGTCTCATTGGTTTAAAGCCTGTCTGATCTAGACATATTAAAGATGGTAGTATAGATTGGAAACGACATGACAACACTTTAGCCAAAATTTTAAAGTCGACATTAAGCAGTGACACTGGCCTATAACTGCTACAGTTGGTGGGGTCTTTATCTTTTTTTAAGAAGCATGAAATTGAAGCTTCGCACAAAGTGGGTGGGACGTGGCCTTCTTTAAATGCATCATTATATAATCTTGCTAAGATTGGGGTTAGTGAGGAGGCAAATGACTTATAAAACTCGGCTGTGAAGCCGTGCGGACCTGGTGATTTACCAGATTTACAAAAAATTAACAAACAAGTAGTCATCATCCCAATTGGGAGCATAGACTGAGGCCAGAATGACTGGGACATTGTTTAGCTTGCCTTGGACTACTACAAAACGACCATTTAGATCTGAAATTATATTCCTAATCTGCAACTGCCTCTCTGGCTATACCACTAACTGTACTCTCTCTCTCTCTCTCTCTCAAAAAAAAAAAAAAAACATTACTAATGCTTTGCTTCTTAGACTTTACACACCTGAAACTTGCCTATAGCACTTATTCACTGTTGCTCTTATAGTTGTGTAAATTGCTTCCTTGTCCTCATTTGTAAGTCGCTTTGGATAAAAGCGTCTGCTAAATGACTAAATGTAAATGTAAATATGGGACTCTTCAAACATGACCTTTCTATGCATTATAGTAGCTGCCCCACAAGCTCTTTAAGAAAATTTGGAATGGTAAAAATTACCCATCCAGGGTCTCTTGATTCATATCTAATCGGAAGGTTATAAATGTGCCATTAGATGTTTTAAATGTAATAAAACCTTGCCAGCTTTAATCCTGTTATTAATTCCTTTGACATTCCAGGAGATTTGACGCATCTCATTGCCATTCACTGTAGTTACACTAGTCATTTCCTAAAATTTTGACAGACTACATGTTGATAATCCAAACTGAAGAATGAAAAATAGAGGGCATAAAAAAGTTAGCAAAGAAAACCAGAAGAAAACAAAATAAAGAAATAAATGAAATAAAATAAATATAAAATACTCCCCATAGAAAAAAACCTAACTGAGCATTCAGGCTCCACATCATAAACCACTTCTACGTTTCTAGGTTAACCATATATCGATAGATGACCAAATAAGGCACTTAAACAGACCTCTAATATTTGCATTCTCTTACAATAGTAACCAATACAGTGAACAAACCATGATGCACATAACATAAATAAACAATGCTGTGACTGGTCCGATAAAAAAACTCAAACTCAAAATACAATTAAAATAAACAGACTTAAAATGATACTATTGTAATAACAGGGATTTAAAAAAAAAACATTGTGAGTTCGTCATCTTGATATTATAATGCAGTGAATTGTCCACCGCATTAATAAAGTTCAGTTTTCCAGTTTTATCAAAAATGTTAGAAAGGAATTAAAATAAAACAAATAATGATAATGACAATAAATGGGCAGCATAACTAAACATCGTATGTGCAACACTTACAGCTGTATTGTACCTGATTGTAGCATTCTTTGAAAACAGCGGTTTGAGAATGCACGCAGTCGACTGTGCGTCAGGTATTTTGGTTTACAACTACCTCAAGGAGGAGAGGCAGACCGGATAGAACGCAAATACTCCTCAGTTTCAGACACCGATGCAAACGATCTTCGACTCCCGTCTTTGGCTCTAATGGACAGTCTCGCAGGAAAAAGCAAAGCTGGTCTGAGCCCTAAAATAAAATTTAGAGGATAACTAAACCCACAGCTGTTTGTTAACTCTTTCTGACGGCGCAGAGGGTAACTAGATGTACTGGTTTTTGCGGTTCTTTTTATAGAGTGAAAACTCACCAAATCGTGGTTGAACTGAAAAGATTCAGTCTGGAGAGAAGTCTAATCTTTCTTGAGCTTGATGTCTCAGTCAGATTTTTAAGTAAATTCAACTTCCAGCAAGGTTGCAGTGACCAAGTTGTTGAGAATATGTAACCTCTTGCTGGAACTGGAACAATTCCATCTTGAGTGAAGTCAGATATTTGTTGAAAATGAAGAGTCAAACTTGATTTAGGTGAATTTCAGTTGTAAAATTCTAAGATGAACCCAAGAAAACAGGGAGAACTTTTGGTTATCTTTAAAGCAGAATCCTTTAATGAGAAGAATTCAGCGTGGCTGTGGCGTCATCGAAAGAAACTCTCCACTGGCACAGCAGACACTCAGTTTAAATACAGCTTTACAGACATTGACACATCTAGGTGGGAACAGTATAAAACAAAGCATGCAAATGAAGTGTTGTTGTCGGCAGGGTAAAATGCCTTTTCAGGCCCCATCTCATCAGCATAAAAAAGTACCCATTCATGATACAGTTTAGCATTAAAACAGTGTGCAAATGATGTTCTGGAGACAGAAACCATCCGACAAGTTGACTGGCTTGAGAAGACAATAGAAAAACTGTGAAACTGACAATTTACATTACTTTGGAGACAGCCAGGGCTCAGGAAACCAAGACATTTTAAGGTTTGTCACACCCTAAAAACAACTTTTCAGTTATATATAGATTATATAAATTTATATTTCCACAGCTGTTTTGAAAATCTACATTGTAAAAAGTGCTATATAAATAAACATGACCTGAATTATATATATATACACACACACACACACACACACACACACACACACACACACACACACACACATATATATATATATATATATATATATATATATATATATATATATATATATATATATATATATATATATATATATATATATATATATATATATATATATATATATATATTTATGTCAGGAAGCACAATTAAAAAATAGCAAAGTATTTGTTTATCAGCACTTAGCCAAGGTCTCCTCTTCAGGGCCATGACTCCTAATCACTGAAGAACATCCTCCATACCTGCCAACATTTGTCTCCATCCTCTTGAGAGCGGAGCGACCTGAAAGGGGTGACTGGTCTGTCCTATGCACCAGGCACCGGCTGCCATAGGAATAGTTGGCAATCATGGGACCGTGGGTGGGGGTGGGGGTGATTTTCCGGGAGTTTTCCAAAGAAATGGCAAATCGGGAGATGGGTCTGAAATACGGGAGACTCATGGGAAAAACGGGAGTGTTGGCAGGTATGACATCCTCCTGTCCTGACAAGTATCCCAAACTTTCTCCATTCTGCGATTACAGTCATTCGTAAGGAGTTTCAATGGAGCCATATCCTCCTTTATTGTAAGCATTAATCTGACCAGCCTCAGTAAATCACCTTTGACCTCTGCCAAATCTCTGTTGTCTCTTATGCGTCTCTAATAGGTGTTTCAGCAAGCATCTCAATTTTAACAATTAATCTTTCTCACAATTAATGTAATTTAACCATCCAGAGACCACAACGTGTACATAAATACACATACACTCACAGGATTAATCCAGTCCCGACATATCAATCTCCAAATAGAAAACCACCATGGTGGTTTTAGCGATTCATTGTTCAACCAAGGTGCCACTGGTGGGTTTCATGTAGCCCCCCACGTGAAACATAATGGCCCATTTCCAATGAGTGGTATGGTACAGTACGGTTTGGTATGTTTTTATGGCCGTTTCCACAGTCAAAAGGTACGAACCGTACCGTACCACTTACTCTGCACCTTTCGAAAGGGTACCAAACACGAGAAAGGGTACCAAAAGGCGGAGCTAGACATGCAGCTGAACGCTATTGGTTTACAGAGATACGCCATTCGCTTACGCAACAAGCCAGAATGAAAACAAACCCCTGCCATGTTTGAAATACACAGCAAGAGATTACAGCGGAATGATAGATACATATAATAATGAGCCATGGTCGACCCGGGCTCAAACAAACCTTGTTGTCGTCTTGATGAACAGCCACAATGCCAAAAAGAAGAGCAGATTCACCCTGTGCTCTGTAGTTTTTACAAGCCAGTCTGAGGCATTAAGGCAAAAAAGGCAAAAAAACATTATTTTTTCAGCAAACGTGAACAAACTGTCTTGTTTAACTATTATCTTCACCTTTTGGACTATTTTGAACTCAGAAAAATGGAATTGCTCTCTAACAGAGGCTACATGTGCTGCTAAAGATTACAGACACAGATGAGAGGTCTGCTCTGACTGTGGGCCATATTTCCTGTTGTTTTTGAAACTAAATAAGCACTAAATGTATGCTGTGTGTAGTTTATCTGTAAGTGGTAACATATCGGAAACTGTAAGGGTCTGTATGTGTTCATATTTGTTTATTTATTTATTTTATATAATTGCTGATGTTACAGTAGGCTAATTGCAGTCATTGATCTGCAGTTATAATCAACTCATGTTCATAGAAAAGTTAATATTAAACATGTATACGGAAGTACTTATGTGTATAAAGCATCTGTTTTGTGAGAAGTGCTTCTCATATGATACGTGAATGACACATTTTCTCGAGCGAAAATGACATCGACTGAAACTACCGTGCTGTACTGTACCGATCAGTGGAACACTGTATACAGAATTATAAGACAACTGTACAGGAGGGTTAAGTGGTACAAACCTGCAGTGGAAAAGCCAAACCATACCGTACCTCATAGTGGAAAAGAGATTTAGATTGTCATTCTGGACACAAATAGTTATGAACAAAAATATGGAGCTTTTTAGTTTATTAGCAATGACAAACCACAGATAATACATCAAATTCAATATTTACAAAGCACAAAAGCACAAGCTTTATTGTACAATCATACATCTTTCAAAAGCATTTATGTCTGAAAACATTGGCCTGTTAAAGCAGCAATTTCCCCAGCAGTCCCATCTAGCCTGATATAACTGATACAGTATAAGGCACTGACATTTCTCACTATTGCTCATAGAAAGTTTAGCATTAAACTCCTTCTGCTCCAGATTAATGAATTACATTCACCTTAATAAAATCAGACATGCTGTTGTTCAAAAATGGCCATTTTCAGATCACCCCGTGCCAACCAGATTTATTTAAAAAAAAAAAACTGTTTAGAGATGTAGTAAAAGTAATATTTACATTAAGTGTTTAATAAAAACCACATATAGTTTTATATAATATAACAAAGCATATATATAAAGTCAAAATGATTCACTCCCCTGTGAAAGTTTTAATGCTTTTCAACTATTTTCCAAGAGATGTTTAACATATCAAGGATTTTTTCCAATTATTTCCTATACACTGTAAAAAGCGATTGCTTTACCTTCCCTTAAAACCTCAAAAATTAGTAAACCCATTGCTTTTAAAGTTGACTTTACTTAAAATTTTGAGTAAACCTGTTGCCTTAAAATGATTAAGTAAATAAACTATGTGCATAATCATGAAAATTAAATTAAGTCAACTCAATAATTCCAAGTTACAATAGATTTAAACACTTTTTAATGTAAAAACAATTTGTTGCTTTTAAGGCATTGAGTTTTCTTACTTTTTTTAAAGTAAAGTAAAAAAAATTGCTAGGCCTACACGAAATCTGCGTGTGCAGAAATCCACAGATTTGTAGCCCGTCGTTTAGTTTATTTATTTACTTGTGTAAATGTGTGTAAATATAGATTTATTCAGTTTTGAACTCATTTCAGTAATATTATTTACTAATATGAAAATATTTATGTGATTTATTTACAATACAAAAATATTGTAATTTTTTGTGTCGTTTAGTACAGTGTTTCTCAACCATGTTCCTGGAGGACCACAAGCCCTGCACACCAATTCTCAACATCTCATTAGCAGAGACTAAAAGAACTGTAACTGGTGTAACAGACAAAGGAGACATCCAAAACATGCAGTGTATCTTGCCGAAAGAGTTTACCAAAGAAGTGGATCTAATTGGATTTGCATTGTATACATTAATGTAAAAAAGTATTATTGTTTAATGACATATATTCAGTTTTTAGTTACGACACTTCCAAAATCATTCAGCATAAATCTGCATATTTTTTTTTTTTTACAAAACTATTTAGCAAAAAATGTCTGGCCCTATTAATAACTTTTTACAGTGTAATATTTTTTTTTACTTCTGGAGAAAGTCTTATTTCTTTTAGTTTGGCTGGAATAAAAGCAGTTTTAATTCTTTGAAAAACAATTTTACTTTATCTTAGTTAAGCCTTTAAATTATTCTTTAAGCTCAATACTATCTTGCAAAATAAGTAGAAAAATAGTATAGTATTACTGTCACCATGGCAAAGACAAAAGATACCAGTTATTAAAAATTTGTTAGTAAAACTAATATGTTAAAAAATGTGTTGAACAAAATCTTCTTTCTGTAAATCAACACAATTTTTTTTTTAAATAATTAAAATTTCACAGGAGAGCTAATAATTTTGCCCCCCTGTATATATTTTTCCCTAATTCCTGTTTAACAGATTTTTTCCAACACATTTCTAAACATAATAGTTTTATTAACTAATTTCTAATAACTAATTTTCTTTTATCTTTGCCATGATGACAGTGAATAATATTTGACTAGATATTTTTCAAGATACTAGTGTTCAGCTTAAGGTGACATTTAAAGGCTTAACTATGTGAATTAGGCAAGTTAGGGTAATTAGGCAAGTCATTATATAACAGTTGTTTGTTCTGTAGACAATCCAAAGTAAATATCCCTTAAGGGGGCTAATAATACTAATATGGGTTTAAAAGAATTAAAAACTTTGACTTTTATTCTAGCCCAATTAAAACGAATAAGACTTTCTCCAAAAGAAAAAAAATATATAGGTAATACTGTGAAAAATTCCTTGCTCCGTTAAACATAATTTAGTAAATATTCTGAAAAAAAGCCCACTGCAGGGCTAATAATTTTTACTTTGACTGTATATAATTATTACAGTTATTATATAAAAATACAGTCTTTATTAATGAAACATGAGCATAAAATGACTACAAATCAATTGAGACAGAAATTCATACTGCTTGTGTTTCATAAATGAGGCCCATTGAGTACAAACATAAATGTCAAGAAAGTAACACGACACATAACTATGCAACTACTACATACATCAGTGCTACACATTTGTACATAAGAAAACATGGTCTGGATATTCAATGTTCATATGTTACAGTACACTGTCATTATCTTCAGTGATCAGTGGGTCTGGTGGGCGTGGCCTTATCCCGTCACACCGTCTCGATCACAACAGAGAACAGACAGGATGAAGAGCGCTTTCATCATAGTCATTTAGGAGATTTAGAATTCGTTGAAATTAGAAACATCATGAGCATATTATCACTGTTCCTCACATCTTTCATCCATCTGCATAAAAAAAAACAAAAAACAAATAACAACACTAACAAATAGCAAGAAATGTAGGTTATGGTTTTGGGTTAGTTACATGAAACTATGCATAATTCATTGCAATTACTAGTAAGTACATATAACATGTGTAACTACATCACTTACACACTTGTATTGTTCAAACTGACTACCTTTCGATATGTTGGTGGCTGTTTTAGCCCCATTGACTTCCATTATAAGGAAATTTTTTCATTGCAAAGCCATGACAGCATATAATCATGCATTCTTGAATGTCGGTGGTTTTCCAGAGGTATAATTTGTTTCATGTTTCATATAATTTCATTTTAATGATGTTTCATTTTTACTTTTGATCATCAGTTGGCAGCATTAACCCTTTAAATAAGCCTATGCAATGAAGTTTCTGGCGATTATAAGGGGTTCTATAGAGTAAAACAGCAGATTATTGTGTGTGTGCATAAACACACTTACTATGTTTACTGTGTTCTGAGAGCTGAGAGGCTTGTTTAGATTTTCTCAGAAATTTTAAGGTGTGTGCAAAGACCCTCCTCTCACACACACACAAACACACGCAATATAGTGTATACAAATTCATATAAAAGTTAGAAACTAAGCTTTTTTTTCACTGCAACTGATGATCAACAGTCAAAATGACAAGTTGTACCCTTTCCCAATAAGATCAAGATCAAGAATGCATGATTATATGGTGGCGCATCTTTGTAATCATTCATTCATTCATTCATTTTCTTTTCGGCTTAGTCCCTTTATTAATCCGGGGTTTCCACAGCGGAATGAACCGGCAATTTATCCAGCACATGTTTTACGCAGCGGATGCCCTTCCAGCTGCAACCCATCTCTGGGAAATATCCATACACATTCATTCACACACATACACTACGGACAATTTAGCCTACCCAATTCACCTGTCCCGCATGTCTTTGGACTTGTGGGGAAAACCGCAGTACTCTGAGGAAACCCACGCGAACGCAGGGAGAACATGCATGCTCCACACATAAACGCCAAATGACCCAGCCAAGGCTCGAACCAGCAACCTTCTTGCTGTGAGGCGACAGCTTATAACTGAAGTCAAAAACAGCCACGAACACAACAAAATGATAGTAAATTTGCCCACAGTATATTCCTGAGTGCAGCTGGAAGGGCATCCGCTGCGTAAAACATATGCTGGATAAGTTGGTGGTTCATTCCGCTGTGCCGACCCCAAATTAATAAAAGGACTAAGAAAATGAAAGAAAGAATGAATATTCCTGAGTTTTTAAAAAAAATTCCAAATCAATTTTCTAAAATATGTGTCAAAATAATATTTGATACAAAAAATCTTTTCATTTGCTGAAACACAGAGAAAGTTATGGCCAAATTTAGTCTCATCATCACCGCAGAGTGGATGAAAACGACCCAACAGCACACAATGGTTAAGAGTTTGTGTGGAAAGCTCATTTCATATAAGTATTTTTAATGATATAGTAAAATGTATGAGATTAAAGGTCAAAATTAAGAGGTAAAAATAAAAAAATGATGCACAAAAGCAAAATGACATGACTATAACGTATAAGAAAAATGTATAAGTGCTAATTAAATCAAAATGATTAGATAATAAAGTCATTATTTTTTATTCCATTAATTATGAGTTTTCATCTTATTATTTTCATCATTTCAACATTTTAATATTTACTCTTTTTATGTCATATTTATGACACAAATGTAACCTGTAACCTTGAATGTCATTTCTGTAAAATTGCATTTGGAGTATTTTATACATGAACAGTTGTTGTATTTTATGATTCACAAGTGTTATCCGTTTATTTACGGTTGTGAATTGCATTATGGGATGTTGATCTGTCGACTTTGGATGTTGAAAATTCAATTTTACAGTTTAACAAAGTGACTTTTATTGACATTTTAATAATATAATATATAATATATTGTATAAGAAATAATTTATAGAGAAATAAGTCTATAAAATAAGGGAAAATGTACAGGCAGTTTATTACAAGGTTTCTGTAGCATAATAAACAACACCAACCCGGACAATATAGCACTGCAAACTATTACAAACACTTTTCAAGGTTAAAAGTTGGTGCAAGAAAGATCAAGATCTCATAATTCAATTCAAAAGCATGAATAAACAGGGAAAAATAAAAAAACAAAACATTTATTCTTTCATTTTGCTTAGTCTCTGTTTCAGGGGTTGCCACAGCGGAATGAACTACCAACTATTCCAGCATATGTTTTACTCAGCGGATGCCCTTCCACCTAAAATCCAGTACTGGGAAACACGCATCCACACTCATTCACACACATGCACGCACGTACGCACGTGCACGCACGCACGCACGCACGCGCACACACACACACACACACACACACACGCACATGCACGCACACACACACACACGCACACACACACACACACACACACACACACACACACACACACACACACACACACACACACACACACACACACACACACACACACACGCACACACACTAATACACTACAACCAATTTAGTGCATTCAATTCCCCTATAGTGCATGTGTTTGGACTGTGGGGAAAAGCAGAGCACCCGGAGGAAACCCATGCCAACACGGGGAGAATATGCAAACGCCACACAGAAATGCCAACTGACCGACCCCTGGACTCAAACCAGCAACCTTCTTGCTGTGAAGACACAGTGCTAACCACTGAGCCATCGTGCCACCCCAAAAATGAAAACTTGAATGACAAAAATATGGAAATCTGCTGAATATTTTGACATGCAGTGTAGAGCATTGCCAGATTTTTACCTCAGTGGATGGTGGTGTTTAAAGCAGGAGTATGGAGGGTTTTGGCCACTGACGGTCCATTTCCCGCTTCAGACAGAACCTGCACCTGAACTCTGTACACACTTGACGGCTGAAGCGCATCTACAGTGAGAGACATCTGATCCTGTAGGACAAAACATTCACTCATTCACACACAGTTTAGCATAACTGATGGCATTTCTCTATTTCTAGCTCATCCATTTGCTTTTTAAAGTTTAAAATAGGAATTTCGTATGGAATCCAGTATCTAAACTGAATTATGTTTTCTTTATTTACAATGAAGCTGTTTTTTTTGGGGTGTTTGACCAATATAATTTATTATTTATTAGTTTTTTTATTGTATACGTTTATGTACAGTTTGTGTATATATATACATATGTATGTCAAAATATGTGTGTATATGTATGTGTGTGTATTTGTATATTATTTGGTTCTCTCCTGACTAATCTAATTTATTGTCCATTGATTGTTTTTGAATGTAAAGAAAAGGGTTGGTGTATTCTTTTTGGGAGCCCTTTGAAAATGAGATGTTGCATCTCAAGGTCTCATCCTTTAAATATATTGAAATTGAAATGATGATTACTAAATTATTCTAACTATATAACTCATTTAACATTAAAAAAGTACTATGAAAGTAAATATGAAAGTACATACAATTTGGCTTTTTTTCACAAGACATCCTACTTATATTCAGCTTAAAGTGCAATTTAAAGGGACAGTTCACCAAATATTCAAATTCACTCACTGTTTGCTCGCCTTCAAGTGGTTATAAACCTGACTTTTTTGAAGGAAGACATTTTGAAACATGTTAGAAACCTGTAAACATTGACTTCCATAGTATTAAAAACAAATCAATGGAGGTCAATGATTTCAGGTGTTCAGCGTTTTTAAAAATATCGTCTTTAGTGTTCAACAGAAAAAAAAATCTTAAACAGGTTTGTGAAGAGTGAGGGGTGGGTAAATGTTTTGACAGCATTTTCATGTTTGGGGTAACTGTCCTTTTAAATGCTAAACTAGGTTAATTAGATTAATAGGCAAATAAGGGTAATTAGGCAGTCACTGGACAACAGTGGCTTGTTCTGTAGACAACTGAAAAGAATTCTTAAGGGGCTAATAATATTGATCACAAAATATATAGTTTTTATTCCAGCCAAATGTAAAACGAATAAGACTTTCACCAGAAGAAAAATATAATATAAGATGCTGTAAACATTTGCCTGCTCTGTTAAACATCGCTTAGGAAATATTTGAAAAGAATTATAATTTCCCAGCAGGAGAGCATATCATAATACCTTCAACTGTTTGATGATTTTTTTATAGAGTTGCATAATTAAAAGTTTACATGATTTCCTACTATACTCATTTTATTTTGTTCTAATTTCTCTGAGATAAGAAAATTATGAATTGTTAGATTTAAATGTACATTTTCCTCAGAACTGAAAGATAAAATCTTACAATTTAGGTTTTACTGTACAAGTTGCAATTATTACGTCATCCACAGAATTATGATATGTAAACTTATGGTCATGAGAATAGGTACAAATTGCAAGACATAATCTGATTCGTACACTGAGTTTCTAACTGGGAATTAAGAGACGGGCCAGAATTTGTGAGTTTTTATCTTACAGTTCTGCCCTATTTTCTCAAAGTACAATTTAACTCACAGTTTCAGGTTTTCAACTTAAAATGCAATTCTGAGAATAAAAATGAATAAAAGAAATCATTTTGTGTGATTAAAAAACAGTACAATTAAATTTTTAAGGGTTTTATTTCACTATGAAAATAAATTCCTATTAAATACAGCAACGAATAAGCCAATGTAACAAAAACTAAACATTTCATAATAGTCCCTTTAAAATCATCCATCAATTAAATCAATAAATCCTAAGTCAAAACTGTAAGATGCAATATTTAGTAAAATGTTTTGTGTGGACATAATTGTGAACTAACTTTTGAACTAATTTCTGAAAAAATAATTGCTTAATTCTGAGAATAAAATACAGATAATAAAATTTAAATGGATAAATAAACATAAATTTGTAATAAAAATATCCCAGTAGTTTACACATCTTAGTAGCCTACATTTGCTTTACTTACAATTTTGAGAATAAAAATCCAGATTATAAGATTTAAATGAAAAAGTAATTTGTGATTAAAAATGATAGAAATACATTTTAAAAAATATTTTTTTTTTCATTGTGGAGGTGAATATAAAAAGGTATCTTTGACATTCTGTCACTTTTATATATGATCTATCTGTTGAAACTGGTGTATTGCAGTGGTCAGTTGTGTTTGTGGTTCTCACCGGTGGCAGGACATGTGTTTGTGAGATCAGTGAGCCGTTGCTGCTGCTGCCACTGGACACTTTGACCCAGGAGAACTGGAATCCAGTGCCTGGTGTCTGACCGGAGCTCTCGGGTGAAACCTGCCAGCTGAAAAGTGCCTGCAGGGAGCCGTTGACCGGCTGAAACAACACTGCCAGCTTCTCAGGCCTCCGAAGGGTTTTCTTCAACTGAGGGTGGCGCTCTAGGACAAAATATTGCACCGCAATGACTAATAAGGTATATCAACACTGTCCAAACACTTCCAGAACTCTGGGTGAATCTATCAGGCTCACATTTCAGTTCAAAATAAAAAAAAGTATACAGTTGAAGTCAGAATTATTAGGCCCCTCTGTTTTCCCCAATTTCTGTTTAACAGAGAGAAGACTTTTTCAACACATTTCTAAACATAATAGTTTTAATAAGTCATTTCTAATAACTGATTTATTTTATCTTTTTATTCTAGCCGAAATAAAACAAATAAGACTTTCTCCAGAAGAAAAAAAATATTATCAGGCATACTGTGAAAATGTCCTTGCTCTGTTAAACATCATGGTTAAAACATTTAAAAAAGAAAAAAAAAAATCCAAAGAGGGGCTAATAAATTTCACTTTAACTGTGTATAAAAAAAGAGAGGCATGTTTTGAGGATAAGTTTTAGGGTAAATAAACATGTTTTTTTTTAAAAACCTATGGTAAAGTTAAAATAAATATTGAGACTAATCAGAATTACAAATGTAAACGATGAGTAATGAAATAAAAAAACTCTACCAGGCTCACATTTCACTTCAAAATAAAATATATAAATAAATAAATACTGAAACTAATCAGAATTACAGACAAATATAAATGAAAAGTGAGGAAATTTTATTATGATAAAAAAGTACCAATTGAATAATACTATGACAATAATCAAAGATCATTGGTATACATCAGGGGTGTCAAAATCAGTTCCTGGAGGGCCGCTGCCCTGCAAAGTTTAGATCCAACCCTGCTTCAACAGGTTTCAAACAAGGCTAAAACTCAATTATTTTAATTGGGTGTGTCGAAATAGGGCTGGAACTAAACTGTGCATTTAGTTAATTTATTAACACATTATTAAATGTTGTGCTTGTTAACATTAGTTAATGCACAGAGTGAGTGAACATAAATAAGTGACTTTACAGCCAATAACTAACATTAGCGAAGGTGATAATAAATGTAATCTGTAATAAATCTATTGCTCATTGTTTGTTCATTTTAGTTCAAATACATCACATATAAGGGGAACACTTTATATTAAGTCAAAATTTGTGCTGTTAACAAACCATTGTTTACTACTAACTATTGTTTACTACTAAGGTAGTAGTTGGGTTTAGGTATTGGGCAGGATTTCTTACTTAGTCTTACTTACTCACAGGGCCATATTATATTAAAGTTGATATTTAGCCACACCATGTAGGTGTTTCATAACATCTAATTTTTACGAGGTGGGTCATTAGCCCAATGCTCAACCCCCAACCTGGTGGACCAGTACATACACACATACACTACAGATAATTTAGCTAACCCAACTCACCTATAGTGCATGTGTTTGGACTGTGGGGGATACCAGAGCAACCCATGTGAGAGAATATGCAAACTCCACACAGAAATGCCAACTGACCCAGCTGGGGCTCAATCCAGCGACCTTCTTGCTGTGAGGCGACATCTCTACCCACTGCGTGCCACCCCATTGGCAAGAATTAGGTATGTAAAACCAAATGATACCTTATACTTACTATAAACAGTTAATATCTCAATAATAGGCAGGTAAAAAGCCAGTAGTTCAAATAAAATACTACTCTAACTTTACTTAAGTGTTACGCATCTAACATCTTAAAGGGGTGGTCCACAGTGTATTTTTAAGGCTTGGTTGTGTTTATAAGATGCAAAGCAATGTGTGCTCATGCTTCACTCTTTTTTCATATATCTTACTTTGATTAAACAGGGTGGGCCATTTATATGAATACACCTTAATAAAATGGGAATGGTTTGCGATATTAACGTCCTGTTTGTGGCACATATGTATTTGTGAGGGGGCAAACTTTTCAAGATGGGTGGTGACCATGGTGGCCATTTTGAAGTCGGCCATCTTGGACCCAACTTTTGTTTTTTCAATAGGAAGAGGGTCATTTGACACATCAAAGTTATTGGGAATTTCATCTTGAAGATACAAGATTTGCAGCACCTGAAACTGTGGATACTGGAAACCTGTGCTGGTATTTCTCCTGCGGTGTTGCTATAAGGTTGTGAAGAGTGGGAGAAGAGGGTTGCATTGACAATCAAACACGATGAGCAGCAAATTGAACAATATGCAATAGTTTTATATTAGTTTATATTGAATTCTATGCAATGAGCATGCAAACACTGCAAAATATTTGTTAATATATAAATGGAAAATAGTAAACTCTACTGACTGGTTTTCCCCTACAGAATTTCACAGTATTTACATTGCAGATCTTGATGGTCAATTTTACTATAGTTTATGACAAATAAGTTCTCATTTGGCCATCTTCTTTTAATGTAGGCCTTTTTAAACCAGTAGGCATCTTAATGTAATGTCCATGGCGTGATTTGTGCACGTGATGTATGCAACAGTATTATTTTATATTGATTACGTGGTGGATGTTGCGCTCTCTTTCTCTCTCGTGAACATGCTAAAATACTTGTACTACATGACAATATAAGTTTTTTTTAGTCCTTGTGTAGAATTTGGTCACTTGAAAAGATAACGCTTTTTTCCAGTACAGCATAAACGCTTTTTTCCCATACAGCATAAACGTGTTTGGCTAAAAGTCCTACATGATGGTAATTGTTTGATTGCAGTGTTTACACATCTGGACTGCACTTCAATAATGCCGTTTTCTGCACATTTTCTGTACAAGTGACATTCCATCGTGTATTAATGTCCATAGGTAATTTGTGTGGCAGCAGTTGTAGGCTCTGCTTGGACATGAATAACGTAGCAGCCTTTGAACTCGCAACGTCACACCCGCACGCCCAACCGAGTGACATGAGCAACACCGAGGCCAGCTTTACCAGGTGTGTGCAAAGCACTTGATTTGCGGTTCAAATTCAATTCTGCTTCCAATCTTCAATGCTTATTTCACCCCCACGCTCCATAATGATAACATCTCAACTAACGGGACAACTTTTCACCTCGACGAGAAATCTTGTGAGACGAGATCTCGTGACACCCCTAGTAAACAGTCAGTCAGAGTAGCTGTTAGATCAGACAGAAAACGAAGAGCACACTGCTAAACCTCATTCCTGCTTTCTAAAATAAAATCTGACAATCATCTTTCACGTATATTCGGAATAAGCATGTGTACGTAATATGAAATGTTCACATATCTTTTGCGAGTTTGTTATTTGAGATGTATAGTGCACGGAAAGCAGCCACATAGAGAGACACTGCAGCGCTGCTGAAGATTGTGGCTGTTTACAGCAGTTTGACTAAAAAATATGAATTTGTAGTTAAACTGTTGGCGGTGCCAAACAGCATTTCCCATTGTTTACATCTTTGTTTACGGCCTCGCTACAACATACTGTTAACGCTAGAAACTGTGCATGTAAAAGATCAGTTTTAACAAATAAAAAGACTTACAGGTTGTGGCTCACAATCCACATCTTCGTTGGTTGAAAGAGCTTTAACCAAATCCAGCACTGAACTGGGAGAGATTCTGGAAGCTCTCCTTTGTCAAAGGTTAGCTATATCTTTATTATAATTCTCTTGAAGATAATTAAAATTAATTGTAAGCACTTCTCTCTTTGTGTCGTGTCCTGTGGAAGCCTAAATACAGAAACAGAAGAAGCTCTATGGAAAAGCAGCATTTGGACGACATTTTAGCTTTCTCTGCTATAACATTACAGCGCTTCTGGCCACGCCCTGTTGCTGCGCATGGTGTATGCATGTGGTGAATGTGCATAGCCTGAAGTGATCTCACTAACCAGGATGTATTTTTTGTAGTCCCCAAAGTTCGTTCACTGTATGCTTAGCTAAGCTAACTCTGTAAAAGCCAATGTCTCCCTTTGCATTGAACTTTGAGCATATTATATTCAGAGATGTTGTTTATGTTCACACAGCTACATTACACATCAACTAAAGTTTAAAATATAATATCGTAGTGGACCACACCTTTAACGTTAATACATTTAGCATTACCTAATGGAACCTTATTGTAAAGTTCATTCATTCATTCATTTTCTTTTCGGCTTAGTCCCTTTATTAATCTGGGGTCGCCACAGTGGAATGAACCACCAATTCATCCAGCATTTGTTTTATGCAGCGGATGCCCTTCCAGCTGCAACCCATCACTGGGAAGCACAAACACACTTATTCACACACACTATGGACAATTTGGCCTACCCAATTAACCTGTACCACATGTCTTTGGACTATGGGGGAAACCGGAGCACCCAAAGGAAACCCACTCGAACGCAGGGAGAACATGCAAACTCCACACAGAAACGCCAATTGACCCAGCCGAGGCTCGAACCAGCGACCTTCTTGCTGTGAGGGGACAGTACTATCTACTGTGCCACTGCATTGCCCTTATTGTAAAGTCTCATCTATTTTTCTCATAAATGTGACTCATTAATTATAATTTTACTTACGAGTTTGCAAACCAACGACAACAACTTTTCATTAAAAAATTGCCTTTTTAATCCAATAATTGACATTTTCACATGGTGCATTTTAAAGATCCTTTTTCCCACATCTATAATTAAATCTCACAATTTACTTTATTTTTAAAAAAATAAATATTGTTCATTCATCATTGAAAGTGTTTAATTTATGCTAGTTTCAACAGGCTCAAATCATGATAAACAATTTCATAAGTAAAATATTCAGACACAGTAATGAGAATATAATTGACTGACTGACCAACTGATCTACACTCTCAGAAATAAAGGTACAAGAGCTGTTAATGGGGTGCTACCTTTTTGTAAGGTGCATATTTGTACCTATAGGGTCCTTATTAATACCTCAAGGGTACATATTAGTACCTAAAAAGTACAAAAGTGTACTTGAAATTTTTAGGCAGTAATATATACCTTTGAGGTACAAATATATACCCTTTAAGTACAAATATGTACCTAAATATGTACCACCCCAGTGACAGCTTGCAAACCTTTATTTCTGAAAGTGTAATTAGTCCAATTAAATTCAATTCATCTTTATTTGTATAGCGCATTTGTATAGCGCAGCTTCACATAGAAGATTATAGCAGCTTCACATAGAAGATTTCACATAGAAGATTATTAGTATGAATAAAATCTGGACGTAATCATTTGTCTGTAATTTAGATCACAATAAATCTGTCTGGATGTGCTAGATGTCATCTTACCCTCTCTGGCACAGGCAGCAGGTTTTTTCCGTCTCCCCATCAGCGATAAACAAAGTGGGGTGGTAACCGAAGTCGTGACCTCTGACCTCTGCTCTGTAATGGGCTTCACTGCCACACGGTACTTACAGGCAAAAAGCAGGCCAGTAATAACAAAATGTGTTCCCTTAAAAAAGCAGAAAACAGCACAGAGTTATTACACGCTACGTTACATATCTTTTCTGTTGAGAATGAAATGAAAGAGTAAATGAAAACCACACTGAAGGCTCTGGAAAACGACCCAGATAAGTGCTTCACCCATCTGTATCATAATGATAATCACACTGAGACTCGGTTGCACGTTTCTATTGTGTCCAGAGTCAGTGATGACAGATACTGCGCTGCCATTATCTGCTCCACTATTCAGCTGCATAAAGAAATCAGATGCACGAACACCACACTGAGGATACATTCGAGGGTCACGCACAGGTTTGGCAGTGACATCATCTCTTCACTATTACGATCTGAAATGTGAGAAGACATGATTCAAACCCTTTTTTTCTGTGCTATTTCTATTTTATTATATTTCATAAAAACTTTATTCCCAGCCATTTCATCATGAAGAAATCACCATGGGGAGAGAGATACAAAAGGACTGTTAAAATGATTTATTGCATGGCTTTTTGGAATACTTGATTCTGATTAGTCAGTCACAACCTTCCATGTTAGGAAGGTCCATTACTAGGGATAAAGTACATTCAATTCTTTATTTCTATAGCGCTTTTACAATGCATATTGTGTCAAAGCAGCTTAACATAGAAGTTCCATAATATTAGCTAAATCATTTTCAGTTAATGACAATCCATATTGCGCTCATCAGCGTCACTTTTGTTAATTTAATCAACTTTGATCACAATGAGCCAGGCTTTACGAACTATACTCTACTCCAGTGTTGCGAATGCGATCTGCTGATCTAACAGTCACAGCACAACATGATTTAGAAACAGCAATGAACTCCTTGTTGCAGGTAAAAATTAACCCATTTAATGCTAAACTAAATACATTTCTCCACTGATTATTTATATTAACAGGAACAAATAGTCTTGGAGAAAGTTTTTTGTGTTGTCATGAACGCGACACGCAGTTTTAATTGTGAATGAATAGAGAGTGATTGACAGGCGCAGTGGAGAGAAGCGCTGAACTGAACATGAATTTAACCACTTGACATCTGTACTTCACATTAAACTATAGAATGGCTTCAGTACATTTGGCATATAGTAGGCCTACATGACAACTTTCTAGTGCCTTATCATAGGAGACCTTCATGGCTTTTGTTGACTTATAAATTACACAGAACATAGAGCATGCGCAAGATCGGATTTGGATTGGTACTAGCTGGCCGCTACCCGAACCAACAAAAATATGCGATATCGGACCGATGTCCGATGCAAGTATCGGGATTGGTGCATTCCTACCATGAACTGAAGTATAGGAGGACACTTAAAGCAGGTCGCACACCAGAAGCGCCGCAATCGCTGCAGCGTGTTGCGTAGCGCCACGCAGCACCATACATTTCAGAATTCTACACACAGATTTCTATTAGGGCACACACACCGGCACCGCAAGTTGGTGGCTGTCCGCGGCGCCCAGCCACGACTAAGGACACTGTTCATTTCTCTGCCGCGCCACAGAGCGCCATCTGATTAGTTTCTTGTTAAATATCATGCGAATGTCCGCGTCTGGTGTGTGATACTTTTAACTGTCATGTGCGCGCCGTGTCACGGCACCGAGCGGAGCTTCCGGTGTGCTACCTGCTTAAGCGTATTACTCTTAAAGAGATTGTAATTTTATTTGATGTCTAATATGCTTTTAATTGTATAAATTAAACTTAACTGAATGATATTAAAGTAATGTTTATACCAAATCTGCATTTTGAAATCTACTAGAACAGTGTTAATATGTTTTGCTAAACTGTGCATTATTGCAAATGTTTCAAAAAAGTTTAAATGCAGAAAATACGCTTTTTAATGTTTTAAAATTTTAATGGACCATGTCCTGTGTGTTTTTATTCTAATGATGTCATGTTTTGTTTTATATAGAAAACAGGGAAATACCAAAGATGCTTATGTCATGCAATTTATTGGACTCTGCAAAGCAGCATTATAACAGATCCTTAAAATGTATCGTCTGAGCAGAAGATCTCCAATCAATGGCAACATGATAAAAGCTACACTGCTGTGTGCCACACCACACACTCTGCTTCATACTACAAGGATAATAAGTGTTGAATAGTTGGTAACACTTTATTTTGATGGTCCATTTGAGTCAGGGCCGTGTACAGGGGGGTGGCCCGGTGGCTAGAGCCTTCACTTCACTTCACCCTCCCTTCACTTTGCGATCGGCAAACATCCTCTCTTACTTTGCGATCGCCCTTGCCCTATTATAGGAATATTTGGTTTAATCACAGATCCCAGTTTAGACAATAATATAAAAAGTATGATTTCTTTTTCAACATTAATTGCTGGACTGCTTATACTTCTCAAATGGAAGAACAAATTTCCTCCAACTTTTAATCATTATATTAGGGACTTTATGTACCATCTTAAAATGGAGAAGATTCGGTACTCCACCAAAGGTTGCAGTTAAATATTTTATCTTATTTGGCAGCCAGTGCTGACATATATAAAACAAATGGATCCAAACTTAATATTTTCAGTTTGACAGTTGTTTATTTGTTTCTCACATTTTTGTTTCCTTCCCATCATGTTATTTTATATCTAAATTATTTTATTTCGTTTATTTTACATTTGCTAAGCCTATTGTGACTTGTTGTGTGTGTATATATGTACAATAGATGAGTGAACATAAACTGTAACTTTTATCTACTTGTATTGTATGCATGTATATATTATGACATGATGTAAAACAGATTAAAAATAGGCATAACATTGTATAGAAATGGTGCAGTGGGGTGGGGGGCTCTGTTGGAGCAAAGATAATTTGTCTCTGTTTTTCAAATACTTTTGAAATTGATGTTTTATTGACCAAAATGTTAATAAAAGATTTGAAAAAAAAAAAAAAAAAAAAAGAAATGAGTTATTAAAACTATTATGTTTAGAAATGTGTTTAAAAAAATATTCTCTCAGTTAAACAGAAATCAAGTTAAATCAGTTAAACAGTATATTTACTTAATATTTGTAAACTAAAACACTATTTATATACTGAATAAAAATGCTAATCCAGCAGGTGGCACCTCTAGAAAAGCAGGAATAACCGTGTTTCCCTGGTTTACTCAAGTAAGCAAAGCAGCATAAAGTCAAATCTAGCAGGATTTTATCGATTTCCGAAAAACTACACATCCCAATATTCAAAGATTAAATTCAGGCAAACTTTAGCATACTGATAGAAAATGTAATACCTTGTAAAATAGCATTTAAGACTTTTTAACACTTTTTAAGGGCCTTACATTTCTCTAAATGAATTTGTTATGTTTGATGTTATTTTTTTTTTTCTTTGTGTATTTATTTTTCTCACCCTCTCCACTTCTTACTAAACTCTTTCTTATTTGTTCATCTGTCCATCATCATTATGACGGTGTCGGTTCCACCAATCCCTAGATGAGCCGCAAGCATTTAAAGCCCCGACAGACCAGTGTGTGGTGTGCGCTCTGCCAGGTGTACCTTTTGTGCTCCACGCAATTTGTTTTTGACATGCTTAGGCTGTGTAGTGATTTATTATCTCAGTTAACTGTGGTAATTTGAGTTTACGTGTTAAACTTCGTTGGCTTTAAGTAAAATAAACTGATAGTTGTTGTGTGATTCTAAGCTGAGCCTGTGACCGTCTTTTTAGGTTTGTTTTGGTTTAGATGGACTTTTGTTAGATTAGTTTGAGTGTTTTGCCGTCTGTGTAATTTTGAGTTTTGTAGTATAATTAGTTTAGTTTGGGTGTCATGTACACTGAACATCTTGGTTTTTAGTTTCATTATTTATTTTTGTCGCCTAGTTCAGACTTTAGATTTAAGGATTGTTTTGTTTTGTTAATTTCCTTGATTTGGCTTACACTCATTGTTTTTGTTTAAGGAGAATAATTATAAGTGTTTATTTCTTTTTTCCATTTATTATTGTTACATATTGTTTAAACCATTGAGTAGAAAAAGCTTAAATGGAGAATTGATTCCTGCTTCATGCTTGATCTGCCACACACATTACACCTGTCTCACCTAAACGTTACAGCATCTACTTAAACATCTTAAACTTGTAACAGGATTTATCATCTTTTAAGACTTTTTAAGACCCCGTGGACACCATGCTTTAAGCTCTAGGTTTTCCCCATTTTATTTTTTGTATTATCTAAGCATATCACAATATTTTTCAATAACAATAATGTAAATTTAAATATTAAATTGAAGTATTTTACTGATGGTAATATTTTATAGTCACGTTTAGACACATTTTATATCAATATAATTTTTTTTTTAATTTAAGACAATGGCCCCTGTAAAAAAGTCTTAAAATCAAGGAGACACACCTGAACTGTCGCCGTTTTCTCATCTTTCGTCACATTATGGGAACAAACTTCAGGATACCATCTCAAAATATATGAACTGGAGTCCTTCTGGCTTTCTGCAAGAAAACACAAGACGTAATGTTGCAGGTTACATTTTCTACTGTCCTCATTGTTGTGTCCGCAGAAGCATTACGACCATATTTTAATTCTCCAGCTAGTTTCCTGTTCTGTACACAAGCAACATGACATCTTTTTTCGTAGCCGCTTCAGGTCGCCATCCCCCATCATCTGTTTTTGATTTCACACTCGTACCGGCATTATTAAATCACTCTTTGTGCCTTTCTTTCCAGGAGATAACAGTAAATCAACACCCTGTATTTATGGGCGCTTGTGGTTTCGATAGAATCTTCCCTTTGAAGGCCGCCAAATGTGCATTTCTGGAACACAGTTACTAAGCAGATTGTGAATAATCTGTTGGAAAGAGTCTAGAGAGGGCATCCCTGCGAGATTGTCTTTTTTATGCGGGATTCATAATATTTATCTTTGGTAACATTCTTCCATAAATCTTTAGTCATGCTGTTGCTCTGGCAGTGCCTTGTTTGAGGACACACACATGGATCCGATGGATTGTCAACAAACAGATTCGCTTTGCGTGACCAGTGTGAAGTCATGTGTGTTTTTTGTTGGGAAACAATTTTCGCTGAGATGTAAACTTTGAATGACCCCAGTAATACCACTTTGCCTCATACGCTGTACGATGCTAAAGAAAGTGGCTTCACTTGCCTTGGACTCGGCTCTTCCAGAAGACCTTGACCTGCAGCTGGTTGTCGTGATAATGAGGTGCGGCCGCTTCCAGCCTCAGGACACTTGGAGACGAGTGGGAAATGGGAAGCTCATTGGAGAACTCTCCATTGGAGAACGCTAGAATGAAAGAGCAGATTTATTTATATTTGCCAAATATTTGTTATTTGAAAGTTTTTTCCTAAACTTCTTTTTCAGCTGACCAAAAACAATCTTTTGGTTACATTTTGGTGACCTGCAGTGGTCCCCTTAAAGCAATTACCTGTTTTCACCTACTGTACGTGTATTTAGGTTGGTTCAGAAATGCTAAAACCTAAACCAGTACTACACTAGCTAATTTAATCTTCACCAGATGTCACCATTTTGAATCCTTAGTTTATTTTCCTTGTCAGTCTGACTCATATTAATTTTGAGCAAATTAAAATATACGATAGACCGGGGTGTCCACACTTGGTCCTGGAGGGCTGGTGTCCAGCAAAGTTTAGTTTCAACTGTTTCAGACACACCTGGGCTAGCTAATCAAGCTCTTACTAGGCTTTCTAAAAAACATCAGTGCAAGTGTATTGAGGCAAGTTAGAGCTAAAATCTGCAGGACACTAGCTCTCCAGGACCGAGTTTGGGCACCCCTGAGATAGACAGTAGTAGAGCCACATTTAAAGTGGATCATCACTTGTCATCAAAATTGTGCTTAAAATATTTTACAAAACCCATTATTATACATATTATTGGTGTCCATGTAAACACATTCATTGTCATGTATTCATAGGTTGAAACCCAGAAACTTAAAACGGTAAGAAACAGCCAAGTTCGGCTACCAAGGTGAGGTTGTGAAAGATGGCAAGACTGAGCACAGAAAAAGACACATGGTAGTGGTTGAACAAGGTTTCTCCCAGACAAAGATTTCAAAGCAGACTGGGGTTTCAAGCTCTTTTGAAGAATCACAAAGAGATGGGAAACGTTGAGGATGGTGGACGCAGTGGTCGGCCAAGGAAACTTGCAGCAGATGAAAAACACATCAAGCTTATTACCCTTTGAAATTGGAAGATGTGCAGCAACATAAGCGACATCATCTCAGAACTGGCAGAAACCAGTGGGACCTAGGTAGACCCATCTACTGTCTAGAGAAGTCTGGCCAGAAGTGGTCTTCTTGGATGAGTTGCAGCCAAAAAGACATACCTCTGCAGAGGGAACAAGGCCAACCGACTCAAGTATGCTCGAAAACATAAGAACTGGGGTGCAGAAAAATGGCAGCAGTTGATCGGGAGAGATGAGTTAAAATTTAAAATATTTGGCTGTAGCAGAAGGCAGTTCATTACAAGAGATAGAAATCGGTACAAAAATGAGTGTCTGCAGGCAACAGTGGAGCATGGTGGAGGTTTCTTGAACATTTGGGGTTGCATTTCTGCAAATGGAGTTGAAGATTCAGTCATGATTAATGGTGTTCTCAATGCTGAGAAATGCAGGGAGATACTAATCCATCATGCACTATCATCAGGGAGGCGTATGATTGCCCCGAATTTATTCTGCAGCCGGACAACAACCCCAAACATACAGCCAAAGTCATTAAGAATTATATTTAGCGTGAAGAAGAACAAGAAGTACTTGATGACATGGCCCCCACAGAGCCCCGATCTCAACATCATCAAGTATGTCTGGGATTACATGAAGAGCCAGAAAGATGTGAGAAAGCGTACATCCACAGAACATCTGTGGTTAGTTCTCCAAGATGTTTGCAACAACCTGCCAGCCAAGTTCCTTCAAAACTGTGTGCAAGTGTACCTTGATAAATTGCTGCTTTGAAGGAAAAGGTGGTCACACCAAATATTGATTTGATTTAGATTTCTCTTTTGTTCATTCAATGCATTTTGTGTGACTTTTTCTGATTAAAATAATGCATATACAAACAGATTTCGACACTGATAGGTTGCAAAATAGCTTTACCAAATTTTTATTTCTTGATGTTTACAAACAAATTTTCCACACGATTTTCACAGAACCCCTGTCCAATAAATGTCCTACCTGTCTGCTAATGTCTTGGGACATACAGTGCATATGGAAAGTTTTCATAGCACTTCACTTTTTCTACATTTTTATGTTACAGCCTTATTCCAAAATGCATTAAATTAATTTATTTCCTCAAAATTCTACACACAATACATCATAATGACAATGTGAAATTTTTATTTTATTTATTATTTTTTTTATTGATGCAAATTTATTAATAATATACGTAAGTATTTACAGCTTTAAATTTAGCTCAGGTACACACTGTTTTCACTGATCATTCTTGAGATGTTTCAGCAGCTTAATTAGAGTTCACCTGTGGTAAATTCAGTTGATTGGACATGATTTGAAAAGGCATACAGTTGTCTATATTAGGTCCCAGGGTAGACAGTGCATGTCAAAGCACAAACCAAGCATGAAGACAAAGGAATTGTCTGTAGATCTCCAATACAAGATTGTCTCGAGGCACAAGGCTGGGGAAGGTTACAGAGAAATTTCTGCTGCTCTAAAAGCTCCAATGAGCACAGTGGCCTCCATTATCTGTAAGTGGACGATGTTTGGAACCGCCAGGAGTCTTACTAGAGCTGGCCGGCCATCTAAGATGAGTGTTTGGGGAAGAAGGACCTTAGTCAGGGAAGCTGCAATCCACCAATCAGGCCTGTATGGTAGAGTGGCCAGACAGAAGTCACTGCCTGTTAAAATGCATCTGAAGGACTCTCAGACCATAAGAAACAAAATTCTCTAGTCTGATGAGAGTAAAATTGAACTTTTTGGAGTGAATTCCAGGCGTTACGTTTGGAGACAACCAGGCACCGCTCATCACCAGGCTAATACCATCCCTACAGTGAAGCATGGTGGTGGCAGCATCATGCTGTGGGGATGTTTTTCAGCAGCAGGAACTGGAAGACTAGTCAGGATAGAGGGAAAGATGAATGCAGCAATGTACAGAGACATCCTGAATGAAAACCTGCTTCAGAGTGTTCTTGACCTCAGACTGGGGCGATGGTTCATCTTCCAGCAGGACAATGACCCAAAGCACACCGCCAAAATATCAATGGAGTGGGTTCACAACAACTCTGTGCATGTGCTTGGAGGCCCAGCCATAACCCAGACCTAAATCCTATTGAACATCTATGGAGAGATCTGAAAATGGCTGTACATCGTCGCTTCCCATCCAACCTGATAGAGCTTGAGAGGTACTGCAAAGAGGAATGGGCAAGAATTCCCAAAGACAGGTTTGCCAAACTTGTGGCATCATATTCAAAAAGACTTGAGGCTGTAATTGTTGCCAAAGGTGCATCAACAAAGTATTGAGCAAAGGCTGTAAATACTTATTTACATGTGATTTTTCAGGTTTTTTATTTTTAATTAATTTGCAACAATTTAAAAAAATCCTTTTTCAAATTGTCATTATGGGATATTGTGTGTAGAATTTTGAGGAAATAAATTAATGTAATCCATTTTTGAATAAGGCTGTAACATAAAAAAATGTGGAAAAAGTGAAGTGCTATGAATACTTTCCGGATGCACTGTACCATTAATACTATGTTGTAAACAACAAAAAAGAATGATCCTTGAAATACGTTATTGACCAAATGCAAAATGTAACAACATTGTATATAGCATTGCAATGCATTTCCTTTGAAGAGATGACTTGAAATTTGGCTTCCAACTCAAAGTCAAATCAAACAATTCATCCATTTTGCTGAGGTGAATGTCTTGTGAATTTGCATAAACATCACTTTTAATTAAATGTTATGTATCAGTGAATCGATGTTTCTGCGTTTAGCAAATGTTTGACATTTGATCCTTACTTCAAAGGTTGCTTTCATAGCTCAGGAGATGTAACAGGGGTCTAATAATCAAGTTTCATTTAAATCACAGATGTTTCTCATTTCATAAATGGACAAAAGACAATTGCTGCACAGAGAACAGCACTATAAAATCAACGTCGATGCCATTGGCCAGGTAATTTGATCTTGGAGGACTATTATGATAAATGTTTGAGTTCATATTGAAAGCTTTATTTTCTGATCTTGACAAACACATGCAAAGTTTGAGACTAGGATGAAATATCTGAAAAATCTCTAATGATCTAATTCTAAGGGTAATCTGAGAAGCAAAAGTATTTGTTAAACATCGCCTCTGCTTAGAAGAAACAAATATCAAGTTTAAAAATAATGTATTTGCTATGTGTTTAGTTGACATCGGGAAAAAAGATATCACAACGTTAGACTGCACTGAATAAGGAGATAAGAATTCCTATAATAAATGACAAAAAGCAACTACTGATGTTTTGAATTATATTTGTTTCTGTTTCAATGACAATTCATCCTCGTTCATAAAGTGTGACTAATTAAATCTTGGGTCCGGCATTAGGATGTCTGCAATACATTACTGTAAGGGAATATCAAGATAGTTTATAACTGATGTGGTGTTTCAGAGACCTCAAGAGAAATAACAGAGGGTTGATAAAACCAGAGGGAAAATACTGAAGACATGAAATGGGTAGGAAAGTGGAAAAATTATTGGAAAGCAAAAATGAAAAAGATTTCAGCATGCCATTTGTGCCCCAGATAAACAACTAAACAGAGCCAACACAGAGCTTTCCAATCGCGCACATCTCTTCACTTTGTTTCTGGCATCAGTGTTTGTAAAATTGCTGATTTATAAACTCCATGTAATAGCCAGAAATCACAACAAAACAGCAGAGAGTGTCTTTCTAGAGGTGAGGAACTTGACCCGGGTTAACAGCTGTCCTTTAGAGTAAAATAAAGCAGGTCGTGGCCTTCAAACCCCGTCCTGCTGGACTATAAGCTCTGTATGCTGATACTGGGCTGAAATGTGCTGCCTCTGGGAAAGGTTAACCTCACAATCTCACGTGCCAAAATCAGAGTCACTGTAAGAGGACAACATTTCTGACAAAACACTCTCAGTGCCAAAGGAGGTTTTCTGTGTTTTTAATGGCTCTGCTGTGCCGCAATTATCAGCGGCACCACTGATTCATGCTACGAGGAGGAGGCCAGAGTCAAACCTTTTAAAGAGAGCAAATATTTTATTCCTGACACCCCTTCATTTACACCCTCTTCAATTTATACTTAGCAAAAACTGACTGAATAACTATTCATTAGAAGCTTTCATAATTTGATCTTTCCAAATGCACATATACATAATTTTTCTAAACCTGTAGAAGTGAAAGTGTAGCTCACTTGCAGAGTTTTGGCTGGTGGTGGTGAAGGACACGTGAGCTCGGCTGCTCTTCAGCCGATTCTGACCCCAGTAAGAGATGGCCTGAATCTGAGCGGTGTAGGGGGTGTTGGGCTGGAGACCCTGAAGCTCCATCTCTGTTACATCCTGAGAACACAAATGCAAGGTATCAGTATTGTAATTGTTCAGTGCACATTTACTCTTGTGGGTAATATCCTGCTATTACAATAGCAATCCAGGCAATTAAAGGGATAGTTCACCCAAAATGGAAAAGTCACTTATCATCCAAATTCAAATTCAAAACTTAATTTGTTATATACAGAGTCATACACAGTATGGTGTGCAGTGAAACACTTACGCAACCACTTGTGACCTTTAAATTAACAAAATAATAAAAAATAAAAATAACAATAAGAATCTAACTTATGGAGAAATAGAAGTTTTGCAATAGAAAATAAAAGCAAATATAGAGGCCTATCATACACCCGACGCATTAAGGCGCAAGACGTGTTTGGCGCAAACTGTTGCTATTTTCAGTTATATGCTAACCACTAAGTCACTGTGTCGCCCTGAACTATAGTTTTTAAAAGGTTAAAGGGTAATGATAGGATAACAAGCACCAATTTTGCAAAAATGAACCAACTTTTTGTGGTAAAATATTGTCCCTGTGTGCAAGGGGCATAGGTTTAGGGTGGACGGAACTGACGCGTCCCCACCAATATCCACTGACCATAGAAATGTCCCCACCAATAATTTCATACACTTAAAAAAAATCAAGCTGTCAACATTAACCTAGACATACAGGTTTTATGACATCTTCACCTTGAGTCCTCCCGCCTCCAAAACGCATATGGACATTTTGATTGGCTGTGCCTTTCCCTGCTATCATGTGAGCGGCTGTGGCTGCCTTTAGATGCAAGCAGTGCCTGAAGCAGTGGATTGTTTTTTTCCCGTGCAGGAATAAGGTGTGTTGGGTGACACACAAGCGAGGATGGTGGCAGCAGAAAAGGTGGACATAAGATGCTTTTTTAAACGAAAGTGTAAGTCACATAAACGCAAGTTCGCTACTGAATGAGTCAATCACGATAATGGCGTTAATGCTCGTGTTTTCCTCGGCTTTAGCGCACAGTATATCGTTATAGCAGACTGATATAGTCTGAATAATATGCCCTGAAAACTAACTGCAGAATAAACAGCTAAAGTACAGTATATGATCCCTGTCAGTTCTTGTAATCTGTCAGAGTAGCATGCCCAATTTCAATTAAAACAATTTGTCAGAAAATATACAGCCTGTGTATAGGCATAATACTGATATATAAGACATGTTTCATTTGCACGATGGCTAAAATAAGCGGAAGTCTTTATTAAACTCTCTTTTTATCAGTTAATAAACATTCTTTTAACATTACACTATCAGGCCTGTAGCCAGCTTATTCAAAGGGGTGCTTATTTGTTTTCAGAAAAACTAAACCTTTTTGCTGTTATTCGCCTCATTCTTTTATTTAAATATTGCATTTCACTGACATTTTAAGAACTAATTTTTGCTGGATTAGCTTGTTGAATGGTTATCATAATAACCTCACTTTTTGATGTACCAAACATATTTTCAACCATTCTGTCAAATTGCTTACCATACTATTTTACTATTTTAAGTGTTTATTTACAAATGTGCATTTAAACTGTAAATATTATATTACAGTTTTATAAATAATTAACATTTTTTATAAAAAATATAAAAATATACTTATTTAAAAAAAAAACAAATTTATTATGATCTATCATTACATTTTTTTTTAAACTGTTAAAATTTGTTTTAAATTTAAAAACTGAAGCCTACGGGCAAACAGGCAAATAACAAACTGGCCAGAACATTCAACTTTCCTTGGTCAGAATTTGGCCATTTGAATAATAAGAAAAATTCAGGAATAATAGCAATAATACATCTTTTGGTCTTTTGAACCACCTGAACCACCCTGGCTACAGGCCTAAAACTTAATAAACTGTATAAAGAGAGGATTAATTATTAATATAATTTAATAGCAATTAAATAAATAATTGCATATAATATATATATATATATCTGTGTGTGTGTTTGATTCACTCGTCCCCACCAATGTCAAGTGCAAACCTACGCCCTTGCTGTGTGCTATTCTACTATGCTGCTAAGGAGTAGACAATGTGTGCATCACAGAAAGATGATTCATGCCGATTGAGGATTATGTGAAAGTCACATGAAATCCTACATAACCATTCACACTGAGGTCACATTGCAAAACATCTAGGGCTTCATGTATCAACGCTGCGTACGCCAGATTTCACGCCACGTTTGGATTTACTAACGATGAAATTAACGCGAGAATGTGCGGTTGTCCACGCCAACTTCATGTCTGGTGTACGTGCATTTCTTGTGTGTGTTTGTTTTATTTCCATTGGCGACTCATAGAGGCAATTGTGTTAAATTGCACACTACAAAGTATCTTTGAGACATGCAATGCCAGCTGTATGGGACGGGATCATCTGCATGTCTAGCAGGTGCATAAGGTTTCCATACCATGCTGTTGAACTGCGGTAAAGTTAGTATGACGTTTGACATTCATTAGACATTCGATTTCAAACTAATTAAATTCTTTGCTCCTGTTATAGTTTGAGCCAAAAATAGGTCAGATAGGCATACATATGTGCCCTTTAAGTTGCACAAGGCTTAATTTCTTGATTAAAAAAAAATATTAACCATACGAATGAATTAAACAATTTAACCATATGAAATTATACAATAAAACCAGTACCAAAATGTTCAGAAAAACATCCTGCTTATTGCACAAGACTCTGCTTTTAGAATGAGCTCTTTATTTATTTTATAATATTTAAAAAATATTTTTTAATGTAAAAATTGTAAAGTTAATTTAACTCGGACACCATTTAAGATAAAATACTCAAATCAACTATAAAATTGTGTGTTCCCCACAATTGAGGCAACTCTCTTCTCAAACGGTGTTAGTTCAGCATCCCCTGTTCCCCTACCTGTTTGGTCCACATTTTGACGGTGCGCCGCTGTTCTCCTCTTAACCTGCACCTTTACATCAGACCATTTCTTTTTTAATTCACTCACAGTGCGATTCCATGCGGTTTGGGCTGTTCACACTGTCAAGACAAAAACAGATCTGAATCCCATCTGGGCCAAAAAATCTGATTTGGGCCACATTTGCCTGCAGTGTGAACGTCTGATTTGTGCCACTTTCATATGTGGTATTAAATCAGATACAGATCTGATGTTTTACAATCCGATCGCAGTGTGACCTTTTATGTAGGAATTCTTGTGACTTTTACATATTTTTATCGACACACATCATTATTCTGTTCTGGTTCATGCTGTAAACATCCTCTATCCCCCAGTGGTAAAACAGCAATAAATCTAAGTAAAATAATAATATATTAAAAATAAGTAAAATTATTTATTTTGAATATTTTTTGAATGACAACTGACGCTAGTCATTAACCATTAACCTGTAACCAAAAAAGGATTGTTCATTAAAAATACCACTATAATAAAATGTCATATATAATAAGAATAATAACACATTAACCAGGCGTGAGCCCTGCCTTCAAAGTTCAATCTGCGGCTGCTCATTAACCTTTGATAAGTTCACTTCATCCGTGGTCAGAGAGATGCTCACTGCGGTTGTCATAAATGACAATTCATCAGTGCTTTCAATCACCAAACATGTATTTTAGATTTCAAACACTGAAATGCACTTTAGTACAAGCAAAACATAGAAAACACAAAAGTTGTCTGTAAAATAATCATATTAAATATAATCTGACAACATGCTGTATTCACTTCATACAATACACATATTGTGTACATAGGCCTAAATAAACATTTTGTGCTGTACATAGTGGTCAGTCTAGGACCATGATCTGTTCACACTGAAAATCTGATACTGGCCACATTTTTAACAGCAATGTGAACAGCTATGCAAAAATCTGATTTGAGCATTGTTAACGCAGTGCGAATTCAGCCCTGGAATGTCCAGTGGGTGTTTACTTGTTCCAAACGTGTTTGAATTTCACTTCTTGTACACAAAAAGGAGGATCTCTTAAATAATGTTGGTATCCACTTCCATGGTAGGAAAAACAAATACTATGAATGTCAATGGTTACAACATTCTTCAAAAATATCCTTTTTGTTCAACCAACACAAAATAGTTTGGAACAAGTCAAGGGGGAGTAAATGATGACAGATTGTCTTTTTTGGGTGAACTCTCCCTTTAAGTATCAGTTCCATTTATGTCACCTGTTAGTCATTTGCAAGTAATTGTGAACAGCTTTAGAATAGCTGTTTGAGTGTGTTTGATTAGGGTTAAAGCTAAATTCAGCAGGCTTGGGCTGTCTCTGAAATCACCTCATATACCCTTAAATAGTGCACTAACTGAGGGAGCAGCCATTTTTAGTGGTGTCTCAAACCATAGTGGATGTTTTAATAATTAATTTCCACATTTCACAACACACCAATATCTATAGTGGGATGTGTAAACAAACGATTGTTTAATTAAAAATCAATGTATACAACCATTGATTTAACAATATAATATTATAATATTATAACAATATAATAAATAATATACATTCATTCAATTTCTTTCTGCTTAGTCTCTATTTCAAAGATCATCACAGCGGAATGAACAACTATTTCGGCATTTGTTTTATGCAGCAGATGCGGATTCAAGCCACAACCCAGTACTGGGAAACATCCATACACACTCATTAACACAAACACTCATACACTACAGGCAATTTAGGCCCCGTTTACACTAATATATTTTAGTTTTAAAATGACATTTTTGAATGAAAACGATCCGCATCCACACTAGCGTTTCACCCAGCATTTCTGAACAACTCTCCGTCTACATTACACCGTTGAAAACGCACAACATGTGACCACACACACACTCTGGCATGCACTGCAGCGTGCTTTGAGCACATCTACACACAGGAGAACTGTGCACGTCTGACTGTTCATCAAGGATCTACCGCTGGATCATCAAGGATCTACCGCACGGTTCAATTCAATGAATACTTATGCTGCTCTGCAGTTAATGGTTTATTACGTTTTTTCAACTATGATAACCTACTTTTCCCACTTATGCTAATATTTTAATCGTTCTTTTTATATCCCAGAGAAGAGTGTCCAACATGATGCTTGAGTCAAAAAAGTGGTCAGCACATTCTCCTACAACTGGAAAAAGAAGAGCTGAACCTGCCCCCCCCCCCACAAGATGGTCACAGAATGCCCAACAAGGTGGGGGTCCCGTGTCAAAATGATGGAAAGAGTGTTGGAGCAGGTGTTGGATGCCCTGTCAGGAGAGGAGTATGTTAGTGTCTTCTTTGTTAAGCCAATCCTTCATTTATTCAAACATTTTGAAGCCAGAAGAAGACAAAGCAGTACTGTGGGAGGTTATCAAGAAGAGGGTCTTGGATTATTTGAATGAAAAATACAAAGATCCTGATGCGCTGCTCACCATGGCAACATTCCTGGACCCACGGTTCAAGACCACCTACATGTCACCTGAAAAGTTGGAGGAAGTGAGGAGCAGAGTAGCTACAGAAACCAAAAGCACTGGAGGAGAAGACAGCCACAGATGCCTCTTCCACAGAGGACCAAAGCATGATGGAAACTAGCACTGCTCCTGCACAACTGAAAAAGCCCAAACACAGCCTGGGCAGTTTCTTCAAAAAGTGTAGCAGTGCACCACCAGAGCAGCAGGGCATTGACATGGAGCTAGATGGCTACCTGCTGATGGTAACAGCTGACAGTGACTCTGATCCACTGGAGTGGTGGCGTCTCCAATGTTCCCACTTCCCGCGCATTAGCCGTCTGGCAAAGAAATAGTTATGCATCCCGGCCACAAGCTCACCCACCGAGCATGCATTCAGCACAGGGGGCAATATTCTAACAAGCTTCACTGAAGCCAGAAAATTTTGACAGGCTGGTGTTCCTGGCAAAGAACTTGAATCTCTAGTTTCATCAGAGTTCAGATAAAGAGAGAGTTAGTTTTTGTGAAAAGTACACATTATTACACTGTTCTCGTGTTATTACACTGCTAATTTTTGTTTTGTTGTACACTATTAAGTACGATCTTTAGGTTTTTTGCAAAATAAATATGTTGAGAATGCCTAATACTCTCCATTGTCTCTTTTTGATAAGGATACCTACCATTTACTTATTATATTATAAAAATATTAACTTTACTCACATACTGAAGGGACAGGACAGGATGTTTTCATTTTATTGTTAAGTAAGTGAAACAACATAGCCAGAGTGATGTGAATGAGGTTATAAAGTACACGTTTCCCTTTGAAGATTTACTCGACGTGTCCTCAGGAGTCTGTTTTCCATATCAAACTTGCGAAGTCTGAACTTACAAGGAGAGGATGCAGGAATGAACTGTGTGTAGGCTGCTTAATATTGAGGAAAAAGCCCCAATCAGAGAGGCGAATGTCTGCAGCCACGCCTCAGTTTTCAGATGTCTCTGTTTTCCCTCATCCACACTGACACGGAGCAGCAGCGTTTTAGAATGAAAACGGCCTCTTCAGCGTTTTTTAAAACACTCCGTTTTCGGCGCTCGAAAACTCCGGCATAGTGTGGACGGATGGTGTAACCGTAGCAAAACCTATGCATTTTAAAACTAAAACGTATCAGTGTAAACAGGGCCTTAGTTCATCAATTCACCTATAGTGCATGTGTTTGGACTGTGGGGGAAACCGGAACACCCAGAGGAAACCCACGCCAGCACGGGGAGAACATGCAAGCTCCACACAGAAATGCCAAATGGCCCAGCTGGGACTCTTGCTGAGGTGACAGTGCTAACCACTAAGCCACCTTGCCCAAGATTTCTATATTTTTTCTTTTTCTACCCCCACCTTAATCTAAATTCTATTACTAGGCCCATGTTTGACAATATAAATCAAAACACTCAGTAACACTTTACAATACGTTTCCAATAAAGTAAAGGATAAAGTGCTTCCAGGTGATTGCTATGACAGAATAATACTGGACCGGCTCATCAGCAGTTCAACATAAAGCTTCTAACATGGCTACTTGCTACAAAATGTAAAGATTAGACACATTGTTCTTAAGTGAAATAGTTTAATAAACGGCTTATTAGCTGTCTATTAAAACAGTGGTTCACAAAGTGGGGGTCGGGACCTCCTTGGGGGTTGTGGGACAATGACAGGTAGTTGCTTAATGATTTCCAAAAGTCAAATAATTTTTTCAAACAATTAGAATTACCATATTATATCCATAACACAGAAAATAAGTAGATAATAGATATTAGTAGATAGTAGATAATAGTTAATAGTTACATAAAAAATAATATAATAGAAAAATAAGATTAAATAAGATAATAGATAATAGATACATAAAAAAAGCAACAACATGCAAATAAAAAGCCATCAGCCTTTCATATTTATTCACAGGATTGGTGTGTTTACATTAGATTAACAACACAGCAGCGTCAGCAGCAGCAGATTGATTTTATAGCACCAGGTTAATTTTTCTGACAGCTTTATGGCAATCAAATACATAAAAAATATATACAGGCCACAAATGAACATTGAGGATGATCTCTGAAAATTAAACCAAGAATAGACTTGTTCTGAAAACATTGTGCCCACCAGTCTCATTAGGTGAGGTTAATATTAAAATAAACAAATTTCTAAATGACTATATAAATTATATTCAATGGTTGTTAGACTGTTGCACTTTTTTGTGTTGTCAATATGCTTGTGTTTATATAGGCCTATTGTTGTGTGTGCAACATTTTTATATGTATAACCACCTCCGAGGATTGTGGGGGTAGTGAGTCACTGGCATTGTTAATTTGGGGGTCGCGGTGGGGGTGGGATCTGAAAAGTTTGGGAAACCCTGTATTAAAAGACTGACTGCTGCCATCATGCGACTGAATAATACATAGGTTAGAGTATGCTCCATTCAAAGACCATCAAAAAGAGTCAAAAACAGGCAGACAAAATATTGATTTGAATGTTTGTACTGTATATGGATGTGAATGTATTTTGAAGTACGTAGTCGAGCCTGTTATTAGTTTTAGTGGTGGTTATCTGGGGAAATGTTGCAACTGACTAATCAGAACAAAGTATTCCAGAGAGCCATGTAATAATTTTAAGTCAATAGATTTAGTCAAAGATTATGAACAATACAGGATTTTTTAATCTTTGTTAATGTTACTTATATACAGTAGATGTGCAACATTAGTCTTTGTTAACTCCCAGTGCATTACCTAATTTTATAATGCATTAGAAAACATTGATATGAACATTAAATGCAATTAATAAATGCTGTAGAAATATTGTTCATTCTCAAATGTTTGATTAGGTGTTACCAAATATTCTGTTGGATATTGTAGAGTGTTTCTTCACATTGGCATTATATAAATCCTGTTTGCCACTGTCAATTTACAAATGTAAATAAATCACATATAAAAAAATATTGAGTGCCACATGTCTCAGTGTTGGGTCCTCTGATTTTCTTCTAGACTATGCTTTTTTTTGGAGACTTCAGGAAAAATGAAGCTAAGTTTTCACTGTTATAGCAATGATGCTTACCCCATGAAAAATAGGTCACATTTTGTTGTGTTCCAAAGTTCAGGATTTTTGTAACTTTGTATCATTTCTCAGAATCAGAATGATCATTTTTCAAAAGCTGAAATGATATATCATGACCTCAGTACCAGATTATTTTAATGCAATTCTGGAAGGGTGTCCTCTGAACCCCAGTGAGCTCAAATCACACTATAGTCCATCTTGTTCATCCTGGCCATCTAGTAACACCACAAATATCAAAATCCTCTGCAGGAGGTAGATCCTTTTCCTATTTGGCACTGAAACTCCAGAGGAGCTTTCTCAGCATTGTTCAGGATTCAGACACACTTTGCAGATTATGTCTAGACTACAGACCCATCTCTTTGGCCAAGCATACACTCAATTTATCAGCTAAACACATGGTTATGTTGCAATAGGTCAGACAGCTAAGATAAAAAAAACGTATTTTATATCAGTCATAATTATTATGTAATGGTATCTGTTAAAACGAGTCATTTCAAATGGTTCTTTTGTTAAAGACAAACTGCTGCTAACTCCAAGCAACAGCTGATAGATTGTAGTAACTGTTAGAGAACATTATTGCTAGCAACCACACTTTCTTCCTGAGAGAATTTACCATAACATGCATTACACCTGCATTTCCAGCAAATACAAGCAGACTAAGGAACAGCTTTTTCCACAGAGCTGTCTCTATTTTGAACTCTGCCCCTCACTGACTCACTGACACCCCCCACTCTCCTCTAACTTATACTCCTGACAATCACTGCAATATTTAACATTTGCACATTTAAAATTTGCACATATTCATTGCACTATATTGCACTGATTCATTTATTTGAACTGTACATACCCACTGCCAGGGCCGGAGTGGGACTCCTTTTCAGGCCTGGAGTTTCAAGCCTTAGACCGGCCCACCTCAGTTCACGACTGACTATATTAAAATAACGTCATTTCCAATTCAGTTTATAATGACACTATCACATCTTTTTTTAAAGGAAACCCTTTTTAGATTTCTGATCATCTGATTTTCATTGAGCAGGTTATTATATTCACTAAGGTGCGCTGTTTGCAGTCGAATGAGTTACGTCATCGTTAACCTGCAGGCTGCATTTTGCTCACGGGGTTGCCAGAAAATAAATAAAAATAGCGGACCTGCAGCAAAATAATGAATAAAAAGAGTGACGCTATGGTCAAATAAATACATAAATGAAAAAAGTGCGATTGCTGTGAGTGCAAGCAGCTAGGGACACCGGCCCTCGCGGCCAAAAAAAACGGACCAACCCACCAAGAATCCTCCCGGTCCTCCCGATTAGCCAATCCAGGCCTGCCCACTGCACATGGACATATGTAATTATGTACACACTCACTGTACATGTACATTTGTAATTATGTTTATCTATCTGCACACTTCTGATTATTAATAGCAACCTGTACATCTGGCAACACTGGTTGAGGGCGGCATGACAGTTCTTTGCCTAGAGCGGCAGTTCAGCTTGCTCCGACCCTGTATGGGACTGATATTATAAAAGCTTGATTTGTCAGTCTTCAGCTTGCTAACTTTCTTTCACAGAACAACCTATTGAATGGCAACCACAGACTCTTTGAGAAGAATCCCCTCCAGATCACCTATCCTATGAGATTACTCTCTCAATTATTCAACTTTAATTATCTTTTTTTTCTTCTTTTTTTCCCTGCAAGCTGTCATGGAGATATCAGAAAACCACATCAACTAACAGCTGGAGTGCCTCAGGGTTTAGTGCTCAGCTCACTAACATGTCATCACATAGTTTCTTTGTGTAGACAATAGATAGCACTTTACACTTGTATCTCTTGCTTCTCTTTCAGACATATACACTACTTGGTAATAGTCTTGTCATTGATCCAAGTTGTAAAAGCAATAAATAACTTGACTTCTAGCTGATCATTTGGAAAAGTGGCAGAAGGTTGTGGCATCACAAACACTGCAGAAGACCTATTGGAACCCGCATGGACCCAAGATTCTCACAAAATTAGTCAAGTTTGGAGAAGGAAAAATCATGGTTTGGGGTTAGATTCAGTATGGGGGCGTGCGAGACTGGATGGAACATCAACAGCCTGAGTTATCAAGACATGTGTGCTGCCCATTACATTACAAACCACAGAAGAGGGCAAATACTTCAGCAGGATAGCACCCCTTCTTAAACTTCAGCCTCCACATCAAAGTTCCTGAAAGTAAAGAAGGTCAAGGTGCTCCAAGATTGGCCAGCCCAGTCACCAGGCATGAACATTATTGAGCATGTCTGGGGTAAGATGGAGAAGGCATTGAAGATAAATCCAAAAAATCTTGATGAACTCTGGGAGTCTTGCAAGAATGCTTTCTTTTCCGTTACAGATGACTTTAATAATAAGTGATTTGAGTGATTGCAAAGATGTATGGATGCAGTCCTCCAAGCTCATGGGAGTCACACACAATATTCATTCTTTTTCCACTGCACCATGACTTTATATTCTATACTGTACATTATTTCTAAGTGACAAGACTTTTGTTTAAGGAAAGTCAGACCTTACTGTCCTAATTAAATAATTTAAAATTAAGGCATGATCATTATTTTAATTTGGTAAAATAAGCGTTATCTAGAGGCCTTTGCCTTTCAAATAAGCCACTTCTGATATCAAACTTGAAATCAAGTATTATTTGTTGTTCCTAAAACTTGCATAGGCGAAAAGACTTTTGTCATGTAGTGTATATCCCGTGTCATAATTCTATTCTGAGATAAGATTAATTGCCACTTCATCAATCAACAACAATTAAACCGTACATACAAACTCTGCAACACTAAGTCAAGTTAGCTAAAATTCTAAAATGATGTTTGTCCCTGCTAACACGGATATAAAGAACATGTAGATGCGGGAGAGACTCTCAGATTTACATTTGGCACTGGTATTTGTACACTAATATTTTCTTCTTATATGGCAAAATACCTTTGAAAAGTTTACAATTAAGTGTGAAAGGAGACACTAGACATTGTTAATGGAAGTGTGCTTTATACTTATATACCATATAAGCATTTACTCTATAAAGACAATCAGATCAATTGTATTTACATCAAGAAGTGATAGAAAGTGGATTAGCTCATAAAATTTCAGACCCCATTTACACCTTAATTTAGCAACAAAGGCTCATTAGAAATACAAATTTCGGACCATATTATTGTGAAACTGCGTACCACTAAAACATATGTTTGACCACAGTTTGTAGGTAAATTAAACACTAGGGGGCAGTATGTCACCTGCAACTTTTGTTCCTTTTCACATTAATGATATGCAGGAACATATCCGTGATCATTCAATCATTCATTAGTCTCTAATTCATCAGGGGTTGCCACAGTGGAATGAACCACCAACTACTCTGGCATATGTTTTGCACAGTGTATACCCTTCCAGCCGCAAAGTACTGGGAAGCACCCATACAGTCTCTCAATCTCACACACTTATACACTAGTTCATCCAATTCACTAATTCTCCTATAAGCATCTCATTGAACTGTGGGGGAAACTGGAGCACCGATAGGAAACCCACAGGAACACAGGGAGATTTTAGTGATTAATAAAAGTAATATGTCCATGCAGTTCTTTACACAACACAAAATAAACCCCACAAAACAACTGAACAGTTTTTTATGATATGTAATGTAATATGTAATGTAATGCATAACCTATTTATCTCCACATGGTCAACTCTTCTGGTGTGGTCAGTTTGCTCAATACCTCACATTGTACAGTGTTTTAATTGATGCAGAGGGCTCGGATTCGAGTCCGGTAAAACATGCTTCCACAAAAGAGGTAAAAGCAATGCAAAATCAAGGTAAAAAGACATGGTCGTGGTGCAATTTCCTCTTACATCTGCCTCTGAAAACACTATTATTTGGGTTTAGGTCACTGGTTGGCAAGCTGTTCTGTACAGCAAGCGCCGGCAAATAACAAAATGTATCCTAACTAGCGCATTTTAGATTCACAAATAAGTGGACAGTGTCCTCTAGTGGATTTGTCATCTGAAATGTACAGCAAATCATAACCAGATCAACTTATTTTACATTTCACAAAATTTAAGGCTAGAATATGTATTTCCAATGAGCCTGGATTGGAATTTCGCCACGTCTGATTGGATCAACAAAAATATCATTATAAAAGCAGGTGTAATGCTGCACAGCTCCTGGCCCATGTTTCTATCATCTCAAGACTGAAATGCTTTCAGCAAATAAGCTCCAAAAAATACATCATGCAAATTTATACTCTTTTGATCCAGTCTCTGACAGTGTTGTTCTTTCCGTCGTTTGCCACCAGTAGTGCCTGCTACTTCCATTACTTCAGCTGTGTCTCAACTCAGAGACAGATTCCTTTGAAGGACGTGAACTTTTTTTGAAGGTGAGGCTTTTAAAGTACACAATGGGTGAACGGATTCATTTATTGATCAATTTCCTTCATAACCCTGTATAAAAAAGACGCATTTCAAGGCCAAATTTTATGGAGCCTGCAAAATGGGACAGCCTCTTTTGCAGCTTGATGATGCAAGAAGTCTTCAGATTTACCCTTTGAAGGAAGCAGCCTCTGAAATGACACACAGCTTATGAGGTATACCAGCCCTATCTCATGGTAAGGTTTAGATGGCACACAGCTGTGGATATGCACATCAATACTGCATATTTGTTGTGACACTGTACAACAATAATGCATATTTTTTCATTACTGCGAGGGTTGGGGTGGGGATAGACAGTAATAAAATACAATTAATTGATATTTTAAAGGGCACCTATGATGAAAAACTTTTGTAAACTGTTTGGACAGAACTGTGTGTAGGTATCGTGTGTCCACAGTCATACTGGGGTGATATGATAAGACAATAAGTATCTTTTAAAAATTCCTGACGTTAAAATAGGATCCAAATCCCTCCCATTTTGAGGCCCACCACAACATGACATAGAATTGTGGTTTTCCCTGCCCACTGAATTTATTTACAGCCACATATTAACATGTCTCCATAGTGACGTTTATAAACATATCCACAAGAAAGGACGTGAGCAAAGCAACTGGAATTAAAAGATCTGTTCAGCTCTCTGTGATCAGCTGCAGCTCAAGAATGAGTTTTATAAGTTAAAAACGTTAATAAAACAGTGCATGATTGTAATAAAGTACATTAAAGATGGTAAAATCTATGTAATTCATCACCACAGCTGCATAGTGTCAGTACAATTATAAAAGAAGATGCTTTAATCCCAGTTTGTGGACTTAAATCAGGTTGTGTACATTAACATAATGAATATCCATACAGCAGTAGATATTAATGTGTATTCTGTCACATTTGTCTGGCAAAAACAGTACAATGTTAAACGTGTGTGAGTCCACGCAAACTTTGTAATGACATTGCGTGTGGCTCATCGTTCCTTAAAGGCTTTAATAAACTCCACAACAAATACATCAAGTAAACATAAGTTCTTACTGTAGTACTCCTCGTTAATGTCAGTCACTGCATTGTTTTTTGACGTGAGACGCAGCAGGTGAAGGCTAGACACATATGAGCAATAGAGAGATCTCTATGGCTCTGACATGCACGTGGGAACAGTGGGCGAAAGGACCAGCTCATTTGCATTAAAGGCACAGGAAACAAAAACAGCTACAGTGACCTAAAAGCTCAATTTCCCAGATTCAGAAAGATATATTAAATAATTTGATGGGTATTTTGAACTGAAAAGTTACAGATACATTGAGGAGACACAAAGGACTTAAATCTTGAAAAAGGGGTAAAATAGGTAAAATAATATTTCTTATTAAATTCTGGTCGCAGCTGTATCTCTTCTAGCAACAACCCGATCTCAAGAGGAAACAAAACTATTTTACATTTTAATTCATATAAGTTGTACAACCAAACCCCGCCATAAACCCAAACATAAATGGAAGAAATCTCAAGAAAATACGAAATACAAAAAACTTTTTAATATATATTTTTTTACAAGCCACCACACTGCATACTTGTAACACGTTTCCACCCAATTTGAGAGCATCACAGGAAGACCTTTTTGATCTGAAAACGTGTGGTTCAGCAGATCTTTGAGCCAGAATACCTCAGAATATCAGATTAGTGTATACAACTGGCATCTCCATTACAGAAAACATGTTTAACACACACACAAAAAAAAAATAAAATAAAATCAGCCTCTGTGCTTTTAAAAAAAATCTCACACTGATTTTGTCTTGAAATCACATTGAATAAAGTCGGGGTTATGCTGTCCTTTCAACCCACTGACGTCCATCCATACATATGCGAATGTGGCAGACAGGATATTTTTTCCCAAATTTAATCAGTGAAACATTATCCTGTGGGGCAGTGGATAGCACACTCGCCTCACAGCAAGAAGGTCGCTGGTTCAAGCCCCAGCTGGGTCAGTTGGCATTTCTGTGTTGAGTTTGCATGTTCTCCCTGTGTTCGTGTGGGTTTCCAAGACATGGGGTATAGGTGAATTAAATAAAATCAATTTGCTGTAGTGTATGTGAGTGTGTGCAAGTGTGTATGGGTCTTTCCTGGTGTTGGGTTGCAGCTGGAAGGGCATCCGCTGCGTTAAACATGTGCTGGATAAGTTGCATTCCGCTATGGCGACACCAGATTAATAAAGGAACTAAGCCGAAAAGAAAATGAATGAATGACATCATCCTGTTTCATCTAGGCCCTTTTGTACAAAACAATTTTAATTTTATTAATTTGATTTATTTATTTATCTCGAGAAAACAACAAAAAAAAAAAAAACAACAAAGGCTCATTCTGATTATGTACCCTTATATACATTTCTTTAGAGAGCAAAATACGTCCCAGGAGCTATGTTTTTTTTGCAGTTTTTGCGAATCTTCCAGAGGCGGCTGTATACACTTTTTCAGATCTCCAATTTCTCCTTAAGTGACATTCGCACTTGCTGTTCTCATGTAAATCCACCAGAGGCCGCTGTAGGCTGACTGACTGTCCGACCGATGCCCCACCCACTGCCTTCCCTAAACCCAACCAATAAAGTTTTAAAAAACACAGATTGACCCTCCCACCCCCTTCCCTAAACCCAACCAGTGTTTTAAAAAGCCATCCAGAAAAAGAAAAGCCCTCGCATTTTTTTTTAAAGATTTTACTGTTATTTACTTGATTATTTTATTTTTTAGCTTTTGTTTTTGTTCTACCTGCTTTCTGGAACTGTTCTTCACCAGACACAAACCCCATTGTGGCGGTCAACTCCATTCTGCATCTCAAGACAAACTGGTAATAGCAGAAAAGCCGTCCATACGAACGCAATCTGTTAAACGCGAAAAGAAACCATGTCATATTGCCCTGTAGCGTTCGGTTTAAAGATGATATGCAGCCATTCTTTCCTCTGGCTACATAATTCGCGATCTCCAGAAATGTATATAGGGCTACGTTTTCAGAATGAGCCCATGTTGAAACTAAATCATACACTTAAAACAATTATTTAAACAAAATACATATTATCACCCCATTACCACACACATCATTCGTCTAATACTTCAACTTATTTCTTCTTTTACTAATCTCTTCTTTGTGCATACTTCGTATTTCCTCGTTTTGGCATATTTTACACATATGGTTAATTCACCATTTGGACAGTTCCTATTTATAATATCAGGCATAGACCCAAAACATACGTAGTACTGCAAACAGCCATTAACTGAAATTTCATCATGCCTTTTTAATCTTGCACTTATTTACACATTTTTTTTAAACATTTTTATTATAAATTTTTCGCATTTTTACAATCACTATTGTACCTCTATTACTAAATATATTTGTTTAGTAATTTATTTAAATTTTCATGCTTAAACTCATGTGTCTGATCTTCATATATTACTGTAGTCTTTCAAACAAACAGTGCAGACAGAACAGTTTCTGCACAACTAGTAGACAAATAGTGTTATTGTCTTAGACCAACCATTAGCGCCATCGTGCATTTAGTTTCAGCTAAGTTGTGTTTTTTGGATTGCACAAATTCTTAATTCCAGGCGGTTTTGAAAATGATCTGACATTTTCTATTACTCTCAATAACTCTTAATCGCTCGCAGTGATCCGTTCTGCGAACAAAAATCTGTCAGCCGAAATAGGCCTTCATAGGCTACTGTTCAATAAAATAGATTGCTTTCTCAGACTCAGAGGTTATTGCATTGTAAAAACAAATTACCTAATCAAAACCATTTGAGAGCTGCGGCTTTCAGAAGAGCACTTGGACTACAATAAAATATGCTGATCACTAGGCCAGCTGCGTCTTTATTTTGCGGTCGTTGTGGTGGGAAAGCCACTTTACTGGCTGGAGCGTTTTACTGCTTCACAGGTGGAGCACACGAGTCCAACACCTGGCCAAGGCTGACCAGTCAAAACATACGCTCAAATCCTTAAACTCAGCTGCAGATTTAGCACTTCCTGGGTCTGACATTCCAGCACCGAAAAACCCAAGAAAAACAACTCGGGGAAATTTCTCCCCTCTCTACGGGTTCAGGTTCAACTTTATGAGAGAAAGGTAAAAACTGTTCTCTAACCTCGACAGCCCCAACAAGATTTTGGCCACTATCCGCAAGCCTCGGTCTGGCTTAATTTTCGTATTCATTCTTCTGAAATGAACTTTCCACATAGATAAACACTGTGCGCAGCCCCCTACAGGTTTGCAGTTTAGCAGAGATATAAAAGTATGTGCAGTATTTTGCAGGATCTTACCCCGTCTGTGACCCTTCCCGCCCGGCTCTGGCTGCTGGAGGGTGTTCCTCGAGGGCTCCAGGTCACCTTGTAATGGTGGACCACCAGGTCGCTCTCACTGGGGGTCTCCCACAGGACCAGAACACTCACTGTGCCGTCAGGGTGAAGCGTCTGGTTGCCCGTCCTGGCGTTCTGTGGGGTCTCTGGGGGAAGCGGATCTGAACAGAGATAAAGTGAAGGTGCTTCTGTCAGACCGCTGGTTTACATCACAGTTTATTTGTGTAACTTCACCCGACATGACCTGGAGTGAACCACTGAAGAAACATGTCAACACGTAGTGCTCAGGGCTGCATTTCTCAAAACCTTCTTAACCCTTGTGTGATGTTGGGGATGTTTTCATCCACTCTGGGCTGATGTTGAGTCTTAATTTGTCCACAACTTTCTCTGTGTTTTAGCAAATAGATTGATTTTTGCTGAAAAAAATCTTATTTTGATGCATATTTTGGGAAAATGTTTAAAACTTTTTCAAAAGTTCAACAATACATTTTGAGCAAATTTACTACCCTTTTGTTATGTTCGTGGCTGGTTTTGACTTTCATTATGATGACTTTTTTGATTGCAAATCATGCATTCCCGATTGTTGCTGGGTTTCCCTTTTGGGAAGAGGTACAAAAATCTTTTCTGTTGATCATCAGTTGCAGTGCTTAGTTTCTGCCTTCTATATGGAGTATTGTGTGTGTGTGTGTGTGTTCCTGCCTTCTATAGAGGAATTACCAACCTACGTCACACATAACATCACACGGAGTGCCCGGTTACAGAAAAAGACCGGTTGCAATATCAAACATGTCATGTTGTGCGGTAGGATGCAAAATTCAAAAACTTAACTTTTACAGTACACCACACTGCTTTTAATGCCAACGGCAGACGTCTTTAGCTAAAAGTGAGCTGAATGGAGTGTTGACCTAATTAAAAATGCTCGACTCTGCAGTTCTCATATCATATCAGGTAAGTTCACGCTATGCTGAATCTTACACATTACTCATTTTTGATTGCAGCAATGGTTTCAGCAAAAACAGTTAAACATGGTTAATTAAACTGCGGACACTGGATGCTTACATTCATTCATGCATTTTCTTTTCAGCTTAGTCCCTTTATTAATTGGGGGTCGCCACAGCGGAATGAGTCACTGTTGTTCAATGAATGTGCTGTTAATTATCCAAATTAACCTAGTTAAGCAACAATAGGAATCAGTTCAAGGCACTCGAACAATGTGAAAAATGTAAAAAACCTTTATTCACATGGCTAAATCTTAAAAAAACCTACACATTTCGGCAAGGATCTGCCTTCATCAGGGTAACAGTGATCAGGTACAGTATGTCTAGAGTCTCTTTTGTCATGTTAAACCAGACTTGGAAATATTTGAAAAACCATAAAAATTTCACAGTAATAATTTTAATTATGAGTTTTTCTTTCTTTTCCTAGCTAATCCTCATGCTTGCATTTTATACACTTTAGCAATGACATAAAAGAGGAATAGCAGGTAATACTTCTCATGAAACAAGTCTGAATTATAGTTCACCACAAAATCAAACAAAAGAAGAAGAAACTACGCTTTGCCCACAGAAATGAAGCCTATTTAGAAGAAATAAATGTGATTGGAATGGAATATGGAATATGACTTTCATAATTCTTAAGCTTTCGTAATAGTTCATTCTGCCTGAAAAGAAATGTCAACATGTTTCCTTAGTAAAAAACATGAAATATAGTACAACAAGGGAAATATTAAAATAAAATGTATTAGTAGCTATTAATAAAGTTGATTGCGAAACAGTAGTTGTTCTTAGTGTTTTTGGCTGTATGTGGAGAGTTTTCACAAGCTAGTGGTGCTCAGTAGGAATGAGACAGAGAGAGAAGTAGAGAAAAAGAGACCTTTTGACTTTTCCAGCCACTTTAAGTACACAAATATAAGAGCATTAAACATTATTTATCATCATAAAATTAACTTCAGGAAAAATTAATAATTAAATCAAAAACAACTGCCAAACTAAAATTAAAATTATACAGACAGTATACATTCAACCATTGTAACAAAACAATATCTTAAGAGATCTATACTCATCAGCTTCACAAATGCATTGATTTTATTCCCTAAATATTAGTAAAAGTTTATAAATCCTTCACTTCAGTAGGAATGAGAGAGAGTGAGAGGAATAGAGACTTTGTAACTTTTAAAAACATTTAAATATAGTTTTCAGCACAATTATTTAACAAATGAGCACATTCATTGCATAAATTATTTACATAGTGCATGTGTTTGGACTGTGGGGTAAACCGGAACACCCGGAGGAAACCCATGCCAACACGGGGAGAACATGCAAACTCCACACTAACGTGGGCAACTGACCCAGCCAACCTTCCTGCTGTGAGGCCACAATGCTAACCATTGAGCCCCCGTGCCGCCTACTTTATTTCATATCGTTTAAAAAACAAATAAAAAAAAAAATATATATATATATATATATATATTTTTTTTTCTCAAGCCATTTTGTAAGTAAGAGTTTATCTGATATATTTATAATTACATATCTTTATAATTCCACACATTTTCAAATAGCTCAATATTCTTAAAATTCTAATAAAATACATAACAAAATAAATTCTCACTTTGATGAAACTTTTAAAAACTTGCACATCTCGACAAACGTCACCCTTTATTTCTTTCTGTTCTTGTTATGCAAATCACCATTTTGCCTTTTCCTACAGCAAAGGTCAACCATCTACTCAAGATATGAGAGATAATTGAATTTAAAAGTGCTTTTAATTACAGTAAACAGTGTCTTTATTATTACAATAAGTCACTTATCATTATTTTACATTTACATTTAGCAGATGCTTTTATCCAAAGTGACTTCCAAATGAGGACAAGGAAGCAATTTACACAACCATAAGAGCAGCAGTGAATAAGTGCTATAGACAAGTTTCAGGTGTGTAAAGTCTAAGAAGCAAAGCATTAGTCATTTTTTTTTTGAGAGAGAGTACAGTTAATGATATAGCCAGAGAGGCAGTTAAAGATAAGGAAGGAAAGTGGAGACTAAATTGTTGATTTTTTTAGTCGTTTCTTGAAGACAGCAAGTGACTCTGCCGTTCTGATGCAGTTAGAGAGTTCATTGGGCAGCTGGGCAGATTAAATGCAAGACTTCGGAAAAGTGATTTCTTCCCTCTTTGGGATGGAACCACGAGGCGACGTTCATTCACAGAACACAAGTTTCTGGAGGGCACATAAATCTGCAGAAGTGAGAGCTGATAAGAAGGAGCAAAGCCAGAGGTCGCTTTGTAAGCAAACATCAGAGCTTTAAATTTGATGCGAGCAGCAACTGGCAGCCAGTGCAAACGGGTGAGTAGCGGAGTGACATGTGCTCTTTTGGGTTCATCAAAGACCACTCGTGCTGCGTTCTGAAGCAGCTGAAGAGGTATTATAAAGTTTCAACATATCAAAACGCAAACACAAGAGCCACAGCAAATATATGATATTAAAAATGTAAAAACGAACGGCTCATCAAAGTCTGAACCAACGGGATTAAACTTCCAACCATATGCTTGTAGGTCAAATCAACCATGCCCCCTGAACTTCTTAGTTGACCACTCGAAACCTGCACTATAACAAAGGCTCGCTAAATAAATACAGTGCATCCAGAAAGCATTCATAACGCTTCACTTTCTCCACTTTTTTTTATGTTACAGCCTTATTCCAAAATGGATTAAATTAATTTATTTCCTCAAAATTCTACACAAAATACAGCATAATGACAATGTGAGAAAAAGATTTTTTGAAATTGTTGCAAATTTATTAAAAATAAAAAACCTGAAAAATCACATGTACATATTCACAGCCTCTGCTGTGAAGCTCTAAATTGAGCTCAGGTACATTCTGTTTCCACTGATCATACTAGAGACGTTTCACCAGCTCAATTGGAGTTCACCTGTGGTAAATTCAGATGATTGGACATGATTTGAATGGGCATACACCTGTCTATAAAAGATCCCAGGATTGACAGTGCATGTCAAAGCACAAACCAAGCATGAAGACAAAGGAATTGTTTTGTAAACCTCTGCGACATGATTGTCTTGAGGCACAAGGCTGGGGAATTTGCCCGCTTGAAATTTGGCAAAAGGCATCTGAATGACTCTCAGACCATAAGAAACAAAATTTTTTGGTCTGATGAGACTAAAATTGAACTTTTTGGAGTGAATGCCAGGCGTTACGTTTGGAGAAAACCAGGCACCGCTCATCACCAGGCTAATACCATGGTGGTGGCAGCATCATGCTGTGGGGATGTTTTTCAGCAGCAGGAACTGGAAGACTAGTCAGGATAGAGGAAAAGATGTATGCAGCAATGTACAGAGACACCCTGAATGAAAACCTGCTTCAGAATGTTCTTGACCTCAGACTGGGGTGACAGTTCATCTTCCAGCAGGACAATGACCCAAAGCCCACCGCCAAAATATCAATGGAGTGGCTTCACAACAACTCGGTGAATGTCCTTGAGTGGCCCAGCCAGAGCCCAGATCTAAATCCTGTTGAACATCTCTGGAGAGATCTGAAAATGGCTGTACACCGTCACTTTACATCCAACCTGATAGAGCTTGAGAGGTACTGCAAAGAGGAATGGGCAAGAATTCCCAAAGACAGGTGTGCCAAGTTTTTGTCATCATATTCAAAAAGACTTGAGGCTGTAATTGCTGCCAAAGTTGCATCAACAAAGTATTGAGCAAAGGCTGTGAATACTTATGTACATCTGATTTTTCAGGTTTTTATTAATAAATTTGCAACAATTAAAAAAAAAAAAAAACATTTTCACATTGTCATTATGGGGTATTGTGTCAAGAATTTTGAGGAAATCCATCTTGGAATAAGGCTGTAACAAAAAAATTTGGAAAAAGTGAAGTGCTAAGAATAATTTCCGGATGCACTGTATAATTCAATTCAATTCACCTTTATTTATATAGCGCTTTTACAATGTAGATTGTGTCAAAGCAGCTTCATATAAAAGGTCATAGTAAATTGGAACAGTGTAGTTCAACTGGAACAGTGTGGTAAGTGTATAAGCACTTACAAGTAAAAACACATAATAATATAATTAATATAATTATTAAAACTGTGTGATGTAAGTTGTTTTTTTATAATTTAATAAAAACAATATATGTTGGACTGTAAAATAATTTCTCTTAAAATAGGCTGTTGGTATTTATTATCTTTATAGGGGTAGAAATAACATTAGAATAAACTTTGCAGCATTAATACATCAACCAGTGTCAGCTGCTGCAACATCGCTTGTATATTGTTGTTGTATCATTTGGCTTATTCAATGCCTTAATTATATCTGGCAAAGAGGAATTTATATTCACTTTAATATTTATTAGGTGTTTTCAAATAAAAAGCTAACAATAATAACATTAATATTTTTTAAATATCAAATTCAGTAGACTAACATGCCAAAACTCTAAATTTCAGAAATGTCTTTAAATCAAGTTCAAATAACGTTACAGGAGATCGATGTGGACATGGGCTAATGTTAGTTTTGCCTTCCCAATTATTATTTTAGACCCATAAAAAGAATTACTGCTAGATAATGATCACCTGTTTTTCCCCGTTATGGCTAACGTATCAACAAACAACTAAGATAAAGCCCTCACGTTACCAAATAAACAGTGATCCATCAGATCCTGTAGAAAGTGCTGAACAACTCAATTTATCATGGTAAAATAACACAGAAATCGAACATTGTAACTTCAATCTTCTCCTGAAGCTCCAGCGGTCTGCTTAGAGAAACTGTCAATAACAACTGTCAATCATGATGACACGCTCTGTTTTTATAGCATTAAATTACTGGCTAAAAACATGCTGTTTACAAAAATTTACATCTGAACCTATATCAGCTTTATAAGCAGTCCCTTAATTGACCAAAACCATATTTGGGACATTTTATTGCAAGTGTAATACATTTTTTTTAATTTGGGCTTAAGTCTTGTTCGCTAACATGGAGGAGGCGGGGTTTATGACTTATACTTCAGCCAGCCCCCAGGGGGTGATCTAACAGCCGGGAGCGTCACTCAAAAGCAGGCATGTGGCACACTTGGATTTAACACATTTCCTGCTTTCACACCACCTCATCTCCAATCTCAATAAACATTTATAATTATTGTACATTTATAAAAACAAAGGTCAATCAGCTCTTGTGAGTTCACCACATTTACAAACTTTACCACCACATCTTCGTTAGACAACCTTTCAACCTTATTTTTTCTACTCGTATAAATAGCTAGTTTAGCTGGCCTACAACAAAATCCAAAAGTTGACATTTAAACCCATTTCTTTTAACACATTTAAAACCAAAAATAGAAACTCTCACAGAAAACATTTCACTGAAAGATGTACAAATACTTTCCAAAAGTAAAAATAAAGGTTTCAGTCGGCCACATTCACAGAGTGAGAGAGAGAGATTAACACAGTTCTCAGAGAGGTGAGACGAACATTTTGAAAGCATGTTTCTGTTGATGTGGCAAAGAGAGGTTTTCCAGACACCAGTTAAAAGTGTGTGTGTGTGTGTGTGGTAATGACAGATGTGGATAGTGTCCAATGCCACACTTGACCACTGGCACTGATGCGCAAATAATCCAGACAGAACAAGAGTGTAGACATAACATTGGGTCTGAGGCTGATTTTCCTGTAAGCACTCCCACCAGAACTTTAAAAACAGTATTTAAACTATATTTATTCCTGACCGTGATCTAGCTTGTTAACAGCAGCACGATACCTTCAATCTGTTACCACAAGCACTCGCAGTTATGTAGAGGTAAGAATTATATTAATTTTATATTTTCTGAAGTGAGGTCTTTACAAAATCAAATTCTATATTATAATTTCATTTATATTAATATATCTTATTTACAAACTTTTTTTAAACAATACACAGCCCTGTATCATAAAAGTCGAATTTACAATTTGGTATATCAAAAATATTAACTTTAAAGGGCACCTATTTGACCCTTTTTCAAGATTTAATGCAAGTCTTCACTTGAAACTTTTAAATTACCCATCAGATTATTTATTCTACCTTTCCGAATCTGTAAAATTGAGTTGTTAGGATAATGTAGCTGTTCTTCTTGCCTGTGCCTTTAATGCAAATGAGCTGGTTCTGCCCACCCACCGTTTCCACGTGTGTTGCTCTGATGCGTGTAGCCTTCACATAGATAAGCAGCACAGTGACAGACAAGATTGAAGCAGATCTCCCTTACTACAGTAAGAACTTTCCCAATGGTTATTTGATGTATTTGTTGTGAAGTTAATTCAAGCCTTTCTGCAATGTCATTACAAAGTATCATTACACACACAAACACACGCACACGCACACACACACACACACACAAACACACACACACACGCACGCACGCACGCACGCACGCACGCACGCACACACACACACACACACACACACACACACACACTATTTTAACGTCAGGAAATTTAAAAAGAGACTTATTGTTTTTATGTGACCCCAATACGACAGTGGACACACTACACACAGTTCTGTCCAAACAGCTTACAAAAGTTTATTTTCATCATAGGTGCCCTTTAATGTACAATCCACGCTATTAACAAAGCATTACCTACATTTTTTAGCTCAATAAACAACAAGTTAGCTTATTGATAGTTAAAAATGTACAAGGCAAAAAGCAATTAGTTGACTTTACTTTAAATAAGTGATCCCAATGCTTTTAAAGGGATTCACTGATTTTACTTAACTAAGTAAACTCAATGGCATTAATTTATTAAGTAATGTCAACTTGTTCCTTTTAAGGCAACAGGTTTACTTGCTTTACTCAAGTTAAGTAACTAATCGCTTTTTACAGTGTAGTAGTTGGGTTTAGGATATAAAATAAGATCATACTTGATCATAAGATCAACTGGAAATAAAAACTTAATATCTTTATAATATTTAGGTAATAAGCCAGTAGTAAATGGTGTGAAATGGTGTGAATTTAAACTGGTGTTACCCTGTAAAGTTATTTAAAAAAATAAAAATAAAAAAATAACAAAGAAGGTTAAAAGCAGTTTAAACAAACCCTCAGGTGTATTTTACTATGTAAGCCGACACGTCAAGTGTATTTTTAAAAAATGATAAGAGATGATTAAATGTGAAAAAATGTTTTAATGCATGGATTAATGCATTATTGGTGGGGATTAGTTCTCCTGTACCGTAAAAAAATCTCACAGTCATACTTCACCTGACCAAGAATGCAATTCATTCAGTTTCAAAACATAAAGGTGAAGACACACACTACGGCCAAGTCCACACTACTACATTTTTGTATAAAAATGCATATTTTTCTCTTCGTTTTAGTCTTCTGTCCACACTGAGACAGCATTTTCAGGAAAAGAAAACATTTATTTTTGAAAACGCTCTCCAAAGTGGATACATTTAAAAAATGAAATTTTCATGTTTCAGTGTGAACTGTGAAAACGGAGGCATTTTATTCATGTGATGCCATCATTTGATCAAATCAGCTAACATAGTGGACGACATTATAAAGCAGATGTTTTCAATGCTGTCTCTTTTGGCAGCTTTATTAAAGATAAATGTCAGTTTGTACATGCTCCAAATTTGCCTCTCTTCATAACAGGGAATATTTACTGGAACCCATTTTTTTTTTCAACATTTTGACACAATGTTTCAAAGGAATGGAAAGTAAATAAATGGCGGTCGGAGCGCATATAAGCATCTTACATTTGTGTGCATGTGCATGTCCATGAATTAAAGCATTTTCAGTCTTTTTGGTGTGGATGACCATTTTTTCCAACCCAGGCTCATGTTGAAAATGTACCCCTATTAGCGCCGCACGATTAATTGAAAAAAGATTGCGATCTCGATTCGACCCTACACACGATCTTAATTAAGCTTTTCTTCGATTTAGCCAATTATATTTTCAAGGTCAGGAGGTAAGTATAAAGGCGGACGCTCAAGTCTTTTGATTGTGTTACATACGGTGCTCAGCAACATAGACACCTCCAAATGGTGTTAAAAGTGTCACATACTGTATTTATAAGGTATAATTCACGCCAAAATGTAATTTCTGTCTTAATGTAATGTATTCGCAGCCGCAAAATCACACGTGAGCTGACGTACTGTTTGTTTACCTCAGGCACGCACGCTACTTTAGTGAACAGAACCTGCATAGGCTGTGAATAACAGTTAATAAAGCTGTAAATTACATTCAGTTTGTTGCACAGAGAGATCATTTGAGAGCCGCGTGGGAGGTATGGTTTGCATGTATGTTTTTTTTTATTGCAAAAAATGGTCTAATAATGCTGTCAATGACAAATGACAAGCGTGTCTCAAACATAATAGTTCAACTTTAGAATCATGAATAGTATTCTGATGTCATACTGTGAATTAACAACCAGGACAAATTTAAAGTCTGTTCAAATCCACTGTTCCATGTCTATACAAAATTAAGCATGTTAACCAACATTAGACCTACTCATAGACCTAATAATATTGTTGTTGTTTTCCCATATGTTAATAACAACAATAATGGCCTTTTTGTATTAACCTTTATTTTAAATCTACAGAATCGTGAGAAAATCGTGATCTTGATTTCAAGCAAATAAAATTGTGATTTTCATTTTAGCCAGAATCGTGCAGCCATAACCCCTATATATATTTCTGGAGAGTGCCAAATACATCCCATGAGCTATGTTTTTTTTTTGCAGTTTTTGTTTTTACAAATCCACCAGAGGCCGCTGTATATACGCTTTTTCAAATGTCTCTCGAGAGTGCCATTAGCACCTGCTGTTCTCGCGTAAATCCACCTGAGGCCGCTGTTAACTGACTGATTGATCAACCACTAACCATCACCCTCCTTCCGTAAATCCAACCGATAGTGTTTTAAAAAGCAGTGATTGACCAGCGCAAATCCCTTTCCCTAAACTCAACCGATAGTGTTTTGAAAAGCAATGCAAAAAAAGAAAAGCCCTCGCGGCAGCCTGATTTTTACCGCGTTTTCAGATTTTACCACATTCTCACCTTGTTATTTACTTGTTTATTTATTTTTTTGGCTTTTGTTTTAGTCTTACCTGCTTTCTGGAACTCCAACCCTGTCATCGCCGTCAACTTCACATCACAAATCCTTCAACGTACGCGGCGAGCTACTGGACAAACTGGTAACAGCAGAAAAGCCGTCTACATGAAGATAAGTTGTCAGCTGGTAAGCCCAAAAAGGAACGGCGTCATATCGCCCAGCAGCATTTATTTTAAAGACGAAATGCAGCCTTACCTTCCTCTGGCTACATAATTTGCGATCTCCAGAAATGTATATAAGGGTACATTTTTAGAATGTAGATTTTTTTCTGAAGAAATTGAAAACGATATTGTGTACATGGAGTGTTTTTAGACAAAATGCCATTTTCGAATGTATCTGGATTAGTGTAGATGTAACCTACAGCACACGCTCTGTTTGCAATTACAGCCAAAGTCCAGCTGCTTTACCTCAGAGGCCAATCAGTGTGCATGCATTTGCATTGAGCATGACAGAAGAAAGATGCTTTGATATGTCAGTTTATGGTAATATCGTGCCTGTGGGGTGGCTTTCTGAAGTTTCATCTGTGGCTTTCATTCAAGCCGGCTTCATTTCAGACTGGAGGGCAGCAACTATACAAAGCTCATAATGGCCAGTTCACTAGTACAGACTGTCACTTTGTATTTGTTCTGAGAGCCATTAAGTCACACAGGATCCTTCATCTGCAGGTGTCCCTCCAGCAACAGCGGCCACGTGCTCGACCTTTGACCTCACACATTGTCAGTTCGACCCCTGCACCCTCGGACCCCCGTCCTCCAGCCGTTTCACCAAGCCGCAGTAGGAGAAACCACAGAACCAAATCTGTGAATATACGATCCACGAGCTGTGGATTGATTTGTAGCAGTTTTCTAGTCATACACTGAAGATATGCAACTACTGTATCTTTCATTCAAAGTAAATTTTTTATATTGGGTTAAGTGTCAAATTATGGTTTCTGATTATAACCTATTTTATTCAGTTTGCCTTAAATGGCAGCTATGATGAACATAGTTTGACCACAGTCATATTGGGGTTATATAAAGACAATAAGTGTTTTTTAAATTTCCTGATGTTAAAATAGGATCCAAATCCCTGCAATTTTGAGGTCCACTGCAACATGACATATAAAGTGCTGTATCACCGCCCACCAAGTTTATTGACAGCAGCGTATTAACATGCCTCTGTAGTAACGTGTATAATCGTATCAACAAGATACGAGGTGCGCAAAGCAACTGGGATTAAAAGATCTGTTCAGCTCTCTGTAAAGTTTAAAACGTTTTTATACAGTGCATGTTTGTAATGAATTACAGCGATTTTACCGTCTTTATTACCACAGCCGCATGTCAGTACAATTATAAAAGAAGACATTTCAATCCCGGTTTGTGGACGTTAAATCAGGTTTATTTTGTACATCAACATAACGGATATCCTTACAGCAGTGGATATTAACATGTATCCTGTCAGATTTGCCGTGCAAAAACAGTGCAAAGTTTAAATGCGCGTCCTGTGTGTGTCCGCTGTGTATGTGCATGTGTGAGCTTTGTAAAGACTTTGTGTGTGACTCATCCTTGCAGCTCCGTCTTACTGTAGTATTTGTCATAAACCTTACGTGAGATCTGCTTCATTCATGTCTGTCATTGTGCTGTTTATCTGAAGCAGCGAAGGTGGAGATTGAGACTCTAACAGGCACATGGGAACAGTTTGCAGGAAGAACTAGTATTCAAGGGAAAGGCAACAAAAACAGCTACATTGTATTCAGAGCAGAAAATTCCAAAATGTTGATAGGCATAATAAATAATCTGATGGGTGTTTTGAGCTGAAACTTTACAGACACATTCTGGAGACACAAAAGAATTCTCTTAAATCTCGAAAAAGAGATAAAATAGGTCCCTTTAAAGCAAAAAAAATATATAAAATAAATAATTTATATATTTATTTATATATATACAGTTGAAGTCAGAATTATTAGCCCCCTTTTAAAATTTTTTTTTTTTTTAAATATTACCCAAATTATGTTAGACGGAGCAAGGGAATTTTCACAGTATGTCTGGTAATATTTTTTCTTCTGGAGAAAGTCTTATTTGTTTTATTTTGGATAGAATAAAAGCAGTTTTTAATTTTTTAAAAACCATTTAGGGAAAAAATTTATAGCCCCTTTAAGCTATATATATTTTTGAAAGTCTACAGAACAAACCATCAATTATACAATAACTTGCCTAATTACCCTAGCCTGCCTAGTTAACCTAATTAACCTAGTTAAGCCTTTAAATGTCACTTTAAGCTGTATAGAAGTGTCTTGAAAAATATCTAGTCTAATATTATTTACTGTCATCATGGCAAAGATAAAATAAATGAGTTATTGGAAATGTATATATATATATATATATATATATATATATATATATATATATATATATATATATATATATATATATATATATATATATATATATATATATATATATATATATATATATATATATATATATATATAATAACAACCTAAAAAACCTTGGACCAATCTAAAAAAAATACTGTTATTTGTTACAGCTAATTTAATAAATTACCCTCAAATTAATGTTTTGACTTGGATGAAAATTAAAAATGTATTTTAATATTATCCAAAATATTTATTTTGCCAAAGGAAAAAAAAAATTCTAAAGTACAATATTGTTTTTTTAGACGATGTTTAACTGAATATCTTTGGTTCAACATCAAATCGAAATTAAGTAAATTTGTACTTTGGCCTAAACTACAACCCCAAATAAAAAAGAAGTTATTTCTAAATTTACGTTGACCTTTTTTTCATTGCAGACAACACAACAGTGGCAGTTTCCAGGGGGTTCGGTACAGCGACTATGGGTGTTGCCTATTTACGAATTTGCATACAGTAGGTCACGGATCATGCACAGATTGTGAAAACAGCCGTTTGCTTCAGATACCTCTACGTGATCGCAGGGGTATGCATCCAATGCTTTTTACATGCAGTACTTCGAAATACCTGTCCCGATCGCAAGTGTTTTATGTGAAGTCAGTATATTTTATATTAAACAAAGAAACTTAAGATACCTGTCAGATTACAGTAATACTGTTACTTAAAATACCTGTCCTAATCCCAGGTGTTTTCTGAAATACTTTATGCATCATTTACAGTGATTTCAGATACTGTTTTTTTTTTTTTTGCTTTAAAGCAACTGAATAAAACCGGCTATAATGAATGAAAGACATGGTAGTTTCACTTTTGTCAGTGTACAGGATATTAAGCAACTACACCAGAGCGAAGGGGAAATCAAACATTATGCAAACTGATATTTGAAAGAAAAGGTGTAGGACAAAAAAGTTGTTCCTCGAAATGCACAAAGAACCACAGAATTGAAATGACTTGTAATTTTCGATATTTTCATTATCTTCAAGGCCCTTTCAAATGGATATATTGGAGTTTGGACAAGTCTTCAAAACTGTTCTAAATCATCATGGGCACTTTAAAGTCACATTTATCCCATTTGGAATAGGAATACAGTGTTAAAAATACACACTAAAGCAATAATATTCACACCTCTATACTGTAAGGTAGTGATCAATAACATGTGAAGTAATTTTAGAATTTAACTGATGAATGATAAACATTTTGACAGACATTTTTAATCCATCCTGCTTTGAAGAACTTGAAAATTCAAAGTGCACAAAATAAATGCAAAAATTAATCTAACCTGGGGTCAAATAAAGACAAACCCAACAGTTGAGTTAAAAATGTTATGTAAATTTAAGCGATAAGTCCCTGTGAAATCAAAATTGTCCATGTTTATTTTGCTAGTTCACATTGTTATTGAACATTTCAAGAGTTCACACTTAGCTGATGATTGATTATAAAGTGTATTTGTCATGCTGTCTTGGGAGAGAGCCCTGAGTTCATAAAATTCTTGAGTCATGGGCTCCCTCCTGTTTGCAGGGTGAGAGGGGAGTTTCAGCTCAGGTAGATCTCGAGAACTCCCCTACTGGTATAGCTAATGACCAAATAGGAATTACTAAAATAGGATCCTCTCCAAATTAGTTTAATTAGTTAAAAAAATGAATTGGTCAATTATAAACTCAACAGCTGGGTAAAAATGTGATTTAAATTCAACTGAAAAACTAAACTTGACAGTTGGGTTTGTCCATCTTTGACTCAATATTGGGTTAAAATAACCCAGCAATGTTTAGAGTCTGGCCGATGACATTACTGCAGTGACTCCTTACAAGAAACAGCCTACTGATGTGTGTCAATGAGGATGGTTTTATTGTTAGCAATATAGCAACCCAGGCTCAATATTGATACGTACCCCTATATACATTTTTGTAATATGTGTATATTGCAAAATATGTCCTGAGAGACAAACCCAACAGAGGCCGTTGTGTACGCTTTTTCTCAAATTTGCCATTCGCACCTGCTGTTCTCGTATAAATCCACCAGAGGCCGCTGTCGACAAACTGACTGGCTGACCAACCGACTGATCCCCCCACCGACCCCCTTCTCTAAACCCAATTGACAGTGTTTTCAAAAGCACCCATGGACCCGATCACCCCCTTTCCTAAACCCAACCGACAGTGTTTTCAAAAGCACCGATTGACCTGATCACCCCTTTTCCGAAACCCAACCGATGGTGTTTTCAAAAGCACCGATTGACCCATCACCCCCTTCCCCAAACCCAACCGACAGTGTTTTCAAAATCACAGATTGACCCGATCACCCCCTTCCCTAAACCCAACCGACAGTGTTTTCAAAAGCACCATTTGACCCGATCACCCACTTCCCCAAACCCAAACGACAGTGTTTTCAAAAGCACCGATTGACCCGATCACCCCCTTCCCTTTAACCTAACCGATAGTTTTTAAAAGCACTGATTGACCTGATCACCCCCTTCCCTTTAACCCATCGACAGTGCTTTCAAAATCACTGATTGACCCGATCACCCCCGTCCCCAAACCCAACTGACAGTGTTTTCAAAAGCACAGATTGACCTAATCACCCGCTTCCCTAAACCCAACCGACAGTGTTTTCAAAAGCACCGATTGACCCAATCACCCCCTTCCCTTTAACCCATCGAAAGGCTTTCAAAATCACTGATTGACCCGATCACCCCCTTCCCCAAACCAAATTGACAGTGTTTTCAGAAGTACTGATTGACTCAATCTCCCCCTTCCCTATAACCCAACCGACAGTGTTTTCAAAAGCACCGATTGACCTGATCACCCCCCTCCCCAAACCAAATTGACAGTGTTTTCAAAATCACAGATTGACCCGATCACCCGCTTCCTTAAACCCAACCGACAGTGTTTTCAAAAGCACAGATTGACCTGATCACCCCTTCCCTAAACCCAACCGACAGTGTTTTCAAAAGCACAGATTGACCTGATCACACCCTTCCCTAAACCCAACCGACAGTGTTTCCAAAAGCACTGGTTGACCCAATCACCCACTTCCCTAAACCCAACCGACAGTGTTTTCAAAAACACCAATTGACCCAAGCACCCCCTTCCCTTTAACCCAACCGACAGTGTTTTCAAAAGCACCGATTGACCTGATCACCCCTTTCCCCAAACCCAACCGACAGTGTTTTCAAAAGCACCGATTGACCTTGTCACTCCTTTCCTAAACCCAACCGACAGTGTTTTCAAAAGCACAGATTGACCCGGTCACCCCCTTCCCCAAACCCAACCGATGGTGTTTTCAAAATCACAGATTGACCTGATCACCCTCTTCCCTTAAACCCAACCAACAGTGTTTTCAAAAGCACCAATTGACCTGATCACCCCTTCCCTAAACCCAACCGACAGTGTTTTCAAAAGCACCAATTGACCTGATCACCCTCTTCCTTTTAACCCAACAGACAGTTTTACAAAAGTACCGATTGACCCGATCACCCTCTTCCCTTTAACCCAACCAATAGTATTTTCAAAAGCACAGATTAACCCAATCATCTCCTTCCATAAACCCAACCGACAGTGTTTTCAAAAGCACTGATTGACCCGATCACCCTCTTCCCTTTAACCCAACCGACAGTGTTTTACAAAAGTACCGATTGACCCGATCACCCTCTTCCCTTTAACCCAACCGACAGTATTTTTAAAAGCACCGATTAACTCAATCATCTCCTTCCCTAAACCCAACCGACAGTGTTTTCAATAGCACTGGTTGACCCGATCACCCCCTTCCCTAAACCCAACCGATAGAGTTTTCAAAAGCAATCCAGAAAAAGAAAAGCCCTTGCGGCAGCCTGATTTTTACTACATTTTCAGATCTTCCCACATTCTCACCCTGTTATTTACTTGTTTATTTTATTTTTTGTCTTTTGTTTTTGTTCTACCTGCTTTTTGGAACAATTCTTTGCCGGACTTAAATCCTGTTGTTGCAGTCAACTCCTTTCTGCATCTCAAGTTCTCTGATGTACATGATGAACTACTGGGCAAACTGGTGACAGTGGAAAAGCCGTCCACATGGAGGAAAGAGGTAAGCTGGTGGCGCAAAAACAAACAGAAGCCGTCGGCAGCGTCTTTCCGCCCATTAGTTTTTGATTAAAAGACGAAATGTAGCCACGTAGCTCTGGCTACAAAATTCATGCTCTCCAGAAATGGTGCTTTATCACTATGAGCCTATGTTGCATTATAGTTGGTAGGGATGTAAGATTCTCTAAAGCTAAGGTGCCTAAATTCTGTCCTGGTGGGCCGGTGCCCTGCATATTTTAGTTCCAAACCCAATTAAACACACCTGAACCAGCTAATCAAGCTCTTTTTAGGTATACAAAAACTTCCAGGCAGTTGTGTTGAAGGAAGTTGTAGCTAAACTATGCAGGACACCGGCCCTCCAGAACAGAGTTTGGGCACCCCTGCCCTAAAGGAATAAAATACAACAAAAAATAGCTGTCAAAGAAATCCACAAGGTAATTTTTTTTCCCTAAGTTCTTCAGCATGTTCTATGTAAATGTTTTGTGTTTAAATATTTTGTGTTTATGTGTTAATGCATTGTCAAAGGATAATAAATGAGATAACATTTTAGTCTTGAAGATGATGAATTCATTTTGCTGTTTTACTTTTGGACATTCAAGATTGATTGGACATTGAATGGATGGCACTTCCAGGCCATCGGTGGAAGATGTCAGATATTTCTAACACTCGTTTTATTCTCGCTCAGTTTAGCATGCGCTCTCCAGCAGTTTGTAATCTTTCAAAATAGCAGGTTTGATTCCAGTCATTGTTGGCAGCGGATTGAGCGTTGCCTCAGTCTGTCTGTAATTATATCTTGGCTGTGGTGTTGAGCTGGGCTTACACTCGAAACATGCCAACGCAAGCACCCCTGAGGTCCCGAACGATATGAGCCGTATCACTCAGATCAGAGAGCATTACAGATATGAAATTAAACACATTGGTACAAAGATGAAGAAAAGATTGCTCAGATGCATCCAAAACCAAAAGCCCAGGTTTAAATCTGTTGCTGGGGTTGATTCTATGCTGCCCTGGAGGAAGTTTTCCGCATCCATGGAAAAGCTTATTCCGTATGATTAGAAACATGTTTCAGATCTGACATAGTAAGCGCAGGCAGGCCAGAAGCCCAGTGCTGGAGGTGTTGTGTTTGCGTGCGGGTGAGTGTGCGGGTGTCTGCAAGCCCTCAGTCTGAGGATTTCTGGCCTTTATGGCAGAGTGGTTTTCCAGAGGCAGCTGACGGCACTGATGCGGTCTCTGCTTCATCCTAAGGGAATTCACACACTCTCAGCACTGCAGTATGTCACAGACACACAGCACATAGTGGGGTGTTAACAAAACTCTGAATAGCTCATCTAGAAAGTGATGTCGACTGACTGCTGGAAAAATGAAACACCTTATATGTTTCCATCCACCTATTTTTATGCACATTTTGCAATATTGCATTCAAAAATGCTTGATGGAAACTGCAAGATGCGCACAACTGAGTAGGATAAGCTTTTTATCTGATAAGAAAATGTGTATAAGCTAACATGGAAACACATTCATTCCTTTATATTACTTTGGCTTAGTTCCTTATTTATCAGTGGTCGCCACAGCGGAATCAACCGTCAACTATTCTGCCATATGTTTTACACAGTGGATGCCCTTCCAGCCGCAACCATGTACTGGGAAACACCTATACACTCTCGCATTCACACACAGTCATACACTACAGCCAATTTTGCTCATCCAATTCACCTATAGTGAATGTCTTTGGACTGTGGGGGGAAACTGGAGCACCCGGAGGAAACCAAAACGAACAAGGGAAGAACTCCACACAGAAATGCCAAATGGCCCGGCTGGGACTCGAACCAGCAACCTTCTTGCTGTTACCACTGAGCCACTGTGCCACCCCCATGGAAACATATTTACTGAATAAATTCCAGCATGCGCATCAGTAAAGTCATGTGATTTTGTATTAACAGGTCATGTGATGATGAAATGTGTGTGACAGGACGCATTAAAGGGCACCTATGGTGAAAAATCTACTTTTCAAGCTGTTTGGACAGACACATGTGCATGTATAGTGTATAGACTGTCTTATTGGGGTGATATAAACACACCCAGTCCTTTTTTTTTTTTTTCAATTTAGCAACATTCACAAGCATTCACAGCACATTGTAAAACATCTGAAATGTTGTTTTGCTAATTTCTAATATGCCTTAGCCAAAGTTCATCATCACAGTGCTTTGGTATTATTATTATTATTAATAATAGCATCTCTTCATCTTCTGAGGCGCAACTGATTTATTCATAATGTTCATTCAAGAGTTCCCACTTAGATATGCTTGGCATATAAAGCTGGTTTGGCATGCTGTCCCGGGAGAGAACCCTGAGCTCGGAGATCTTTGAGCCCAGGGCTCCCGCCCGGTCGATAAGCATATCAGGGGATCCGAGATCAGGTAGGTCTCGAGAGTTCCCCCTTTTGAAAAGGGAGGAAAGGAGGAGAGAAGGGGTGGAAGGGGGGATTCTTCCAAATGAAGATAAAACATTAGGGAGAAAATGATCCATTTATAGTAAACTAGGATCGCTCTGATTGGATTATTACTGATTACAGATGAGTGGCCAGACGTGCTCAATCATATCACGTGCTCCTCTCGAAATTTGGTTTATGAAACTTCACTTAATGTCATAATGTTCATTTGAACAGAGTTGGCTTAAATAAATGTTTTTTTCACTATATTTTGTATCTTTTACTTTTAAAGAAACAGCTTTTTAATGTCTTAAGAATTTTATCGTGAATAAATAATTTTTTTGTAAGCAATGGCTTGAGGGTGAATACATTACACTATTATATATATATATATATATATATATATATATATATATATATATATATATATATATATATATATATATATATATATATATATATATATATATATATATATATATATATATATTTACACACACACACACACACACACACACACACACAGTTGAATTATTAGCCCGCCCTGAATTATTAGCCCCCCTGTTCATTTTTTCCCCCAATTTCTGTTTAACAGAGATATTTTTTTCAGCAAATTTCTAAACATAATAGTTTTAATAACTCATTTCTAATAACTGATTTATTTTATCTTTGCCATGATGACAGTAAATAATATTTAACTATATATTTTTTCAAGACACTTCTATACAGCTTAAAGTGACATTTAAAGGCTTAACTAGGTTAATTAGGTTAACTAGGTAGAATAATTAGGCAAGTTATTGTATAATGATGGTTTGTTCTGTAGACTATCGAAAAAAATACAGCTTAAAGGGGCTAATAATTTTGTCCTTGAAATGGTGTTTAAAACATTAAAAACTGCTTTTATTCTAGCCGAAATAAGACTTTCTCCAGAAGAAAAAATATTATTAGACATACTGTGAAAATACTATTCCTTTAAGGTAATGTACATGAATGGATACGTATGGTTAATTCATAAATGTGTATTACAGCACTGTATTTTTACACTGAGTTCTAAAACTAACTTAAACATTTTCTGTGACAATGGTGTTCTGGAGGCCTGAAATAATCTCTGTGTATACAACAAAAATATGATTTTGTATTTGAAACTGTGATTTTATCCGATTGTTTTCTTTATGGATGCTATGTGTAAAAAAAGAACATGTCAAACATTGAAACAATGGCAGACCGTAGATTGTATGTGGGCAAGGACTTAAGGTTCGTTTAAAAATATACGTGATTGTGTTGTACATATGTGAAATGTTTCTGTTGTCAGTGGTTTACACTCAGTTAAATGCTTTATGTATATAGATTTACATTTATGCATTTGGCATTGCATTTGAAGAAATTATTCGTTTAGGTGAATCATATTGAATCCAATGACAGTAAATTTGATATGAACCATGAAAAATGTACCCAGAATTTGAATGATCAGTATGGACAGAATTCATGTAATCTTTTGGAAGGTTGTTTATTTTCACAGCTTAAGCTTTTGACAGATTTAGTCATATTTTAATCTTCTGAATTAATTGTGGATTTCATTTAGTTTTAAACGACTCCATTTTATGGAGTTATTACTATCTACTATAGATTTCTTTGATTCAGATACTACTAGTTAAGTCAATCATACAACCCCAAATTAGAAAAAGTTGGGGACAGTATGGAAAATGCGAATAAAAATGAAAATAGTGATTTCTAAATTTACTTGGACTTGTATTTCACTGCAGATAATACAACAAACATTATTTAATGTGTTACTCATGATTTATTTATTTTTATTTACTTATTTTTTTCAAAATAAACACATATTCCAAATTTGGCTCTTACAACATTTTTCAAAAAAGGTTGTGACAGGAGCAATTTAGGGTTAGTAATCAGGTAAATTGGTTAAATAATGATGTTATTTTAAAACAGGTGATGTCAACGGGTGATTGTAATTATGATCTGGTACAAAAGCAGCATCCATGAAAGGTCTAGTCCTTTAGGAGCAAAGATGGGCCGAAGATCGCCAGTTTGCCAACATATTTGTCAACAAATTTGTAATAAAATTATTGAAGAAGATAGGAAGACATTTGGATATTTCACGTTCAACAGTGCATAACATCTTTAAAAGATTCAAGGAATCTGGGGAATTTCAGTGGGTAAAAGACAAGGGAGCAGGCTTAAGCTGTACAACCATGATCTCCGATCCCTCACGCAGCACTGCATCAAGAATACTCATTTATCTATAAGTGATAGCACCACATGGGCTCAGGACTACTTTGGCAAACGTTTGTCAAGTACCTCTATACGTAGTTACTAGGGGTGTGATGATACGCTTACTTGAGACGAGACACGAGATTGTGTTCACAAGAACGAGAGATGAATGAGATTTTTACAGCATTTTTAAGAAATCTTCAATGATGAAATACATTTTATTCAACTGAAAAAAAAATCACAAATTGTAAAACTATTTAGGTGCTTTTTTAAAATCAACTTTTAGTGAATGAAATTTTACCTCTATTTTAATAAATTATATGCAGTAAAGGGCATGCAAACACTGCAAAATACTTAGCTAATATATGAATGGAAAAAAGATTTTTATTCAACTGAAGAAAAAAATAAATAAAAAAAAATAAATCACAAAGTGTAAAAGAATTCAGGTGCTTTTTTAAAATCAACTTGTAATGAATGTTATTTTACATTTATTTTAATGAATTGTGCCATAAAGGACATGCAAACACTGCTAAATATTTAGCTATAAACTCTACTGACTGGCTTCTTCCCTGTACAGTTTCAAATGAGAATCAAACTCCTTTCCACAAATTGATTTTTTTTTTAAAAATGTATGTAATGTTTGTTTTTTAATTTTTCAATGTGTTTCTGTGGTCCTTTACTGACTTGATGGGTGCAGAGAAGCGTCAAACAGCTGAGTGTGTATGGCTTATCTTGTCGCAAAATGCAGCTAAAAAGCCTACACAACGGTAATAATTTAATTACGCCATTTACATGTCTGTACAGCACTTCAATAATGCGACTGAAATAGGAATACTTCAAATGTCTTAATTCGATCAGTGTTTATGACGATTATCGCTTTAAGCATAAGCACTATTCCATCATATATTATGAGCCGTGGTTGATACAAGTAGCTGCAGTTGTAGAAGCCTCTGCTAAAAACGGTTACGTCACACTCACTCACCCCAACCGAGTGACGCGCAACTCTGAGGCCAGCCAGTCAGGTGTGTTTCATGCAACAAGTCTAAAAGCCATTGTCTGTAAGTGTATGAGGTTGTGTCAGTGCCCTTGGCAAAAGTCTGTGATGGCACCAGTAATGCTGAATTTGTAGTTTTCTTTATTATTTCAAGTCTTTATTATTCACTTGCATAAATCAATTTGAATAAATTTTACAGTAATGAAGATGCTACTAAAGTTTATTATGCTGCTGTCAGTTTAAAAATGAATGTCTAGATAAAATAGGCTTTACTGTTCCTAATTGTATGATCAAATGATGGAGCGTTTTAAATGAAAATAAAAATAAAACGCTGAGTGGAGATCTCAGGACAACAAGATTCTTACACTAGAAAATGTGGGCAAATTGAAAGTGAAAGTAACAGAGTGTTGTGGCAGATTCACTGTATAGAACAGATAGCTTAGAAGTGTTTTGTGGGCTGTCCAATTAAGAGTAAAAACAACCAAAATAATCTGCCAATGGGGAGGCACATTAATATTGTTTATGCTTTGAAATAAGACTTTGCTTACCCTGGTAGATTACTTTGCTTGTGTTAAGGAAAAACTCACATAGTTTTGACATATACAAAACAATACAGCAATTATGTTCTGCTTGTCTAGATCTTTTAACAAATTGTCCATCCCTAAACATTATTTTTTAATCTATATTTGTTGACAAAATCATAAGTATATTTTGTCATAGTGTTTTGTCATTTAAACTGATTTTTATTTAGTTTTTGTTTAGTTTCCGTTAGTGAAAAAATGTCAGGGACAAATAATGATGAAAATAATTTGCCAATGTAATTAAAACTGGAAGTTTTCTGTAGCTTTAGTATTAAAGCATGCTGAAAGAAACACCAAGGTTGTAGGATCAATTCCCAGGGAGAGCAAGAACTGATAAAAATGTAACCAAAGTTTCTTTGGATTAAAGTGTCTGGCAACAATAGTGTTTCAGTATCAGCTCTGCAATTTAATTCTTAAACCATTCAAGTATTTTAGCACTATGAAAACAAAACAAAAAACTTACTTTACATGGCAGAGAGTATGTTAAGCTGGATGAAGACGTACCCCTGGCTGCAGACTGATGGCTTCAACAAGCATAAAAACACTTGCCATATCAGATTGCTGCTCGAAGATAAAGCTGATCATATCTGCAATCTTGGTCTAAGATTTATTTTTCCTACCCAAACTCAGAATCCAAACCCAACCCTGGAAACTGTAAACCACCCCAAAGCCTAATTTGACCAGACTATTTATATCTGTCCCATGCGTTTTACTCTGCTTAACAGAAATAAAATGGGACTTCATGACTTCCCAAAAGAAATATATATTTCCTCAGAATCAATTCACCTTAAGGTGTAATGCATTCAAAAATATGGGAAAGATAATAATACTGACATAACACATCAGATCAAATAAAACCAATTTAAGCTCAGAAACCTGTATTTCATGACATGGGTGATAAAAGTTCAGTGGCATTAAATAATCTTTTCACCCAGTTGTACAGACAAGGATTTGGCTAGTACCAAGTTGCATGTTTGAGGTGTTTTAATTGTAAATCATCTGTGGCATATCTCAAAACATGTCAGTGCTTTTGTTTAGTCTTACAGTTTTTTTATGATTGCTAAGCACAATTATGAAATTAAGGCTCATTTTGTAAAACACTACACATAATTTACACATCCACACACACAAACAGCAGAACACATAAGTTATTTTGCAAAATGTGTTCTATTAGCTGCAAATTTTAAAGATAATGGCTTGTACTTATGTAAATTCTGCATGATCTTATTCACTAATTCTACAGTATACCTAAACTCAACTACTACCTCAACAACTATTAATAAGCAGAATGTATGTAATGTTCATTCATTCATTTTCTTTTCAGCTTAGTCCCTTTATTAATCATGGGTCGCCCCAGCGATCGTGCTACCCACTGCGCCACTTTGACACCCTTGTATGTAATGTTAATGTACTGCATCTTTGGGATTTGTTTTAGCAAAGACTTCCCCTGAGAGTACACTTGTATCATTTCAAATTGACTAATACTGATATAATCTGGGTTTGATTTGTTTCAGAGGTATTGCTATAAAGTACATGAACATACTGTATTCACCAAACAGTGATAGACTTATATTGCCCTATCCTAACAAACCATACAACAACGTAAAGCTTATTTATTTAGTGTTCTGGTGATATATACATTTCAATAGCAAAAAAATCTCCCCCATCCCCTGTCTCCTGTTTACCAATCTTGCTCTCTTTTGTGCTTTCTCTTCCTCTGACTAGGACATTGCCCTCCATATTTATTGAAGACTAATATTTATAGCTATACTACTGTAAACATATTTATTAAGGACTAATATTTACAGTTATACTACTGTAAACATTTATTAAAGACTAATATTTATAGCTATACTACTGTAAACATTTAATGAAGACTAATATTTATAGCTATACTACTGTAAACATATTTATTAAGGACTAATATTTATAGTTATACTACTGTAAACATTTATTGAAGACTAATATTTATAGCTATGCTACTGTAAACATTTATTGAAGACCAATATTTACAGCTATACTACTGTAAACATATTTGATGAAGACTAATATTTATAGTTATACTACTGTAAATATTTATTGAAGACTAATATTTATAGCTATACTACTGTAAAAATATTTATTAAGGACTAATATTTATAGCTATACTACTGTAAACATATTTATTAAGGACTAATATTTATAGCTATACTACTGTAAACATTTATTGAAGACTAGTAGTTATAGCTATACTGCTGTAAACATATTTATTAAGGACTAATATTTATAGCTTTACTACTGTAAACATGAATTGAAGACTATTATTTATAGCTATACTACTGTAAACATTTATTGAAGACTAATATTTATAGCTATACTGCTGTAAACATATTTATTGAAGACTAACATGTATAGCTATACTACTGTAAACATTTATTGAAGACCAATATTTACAGCTATACTGCGGTAAACATATTTATTAAGGACTAATATTTATAGCTATACTACTGTAAACATATTTATTAAGGACTAATATTTATAGCTATACTACTGTAAGCATATTTAATGAAGACTAATATTTATAGCTATGCTACTGTAAACATATTTATTGAAGACTAATATTTATAGCTATACTACTGTAAACATTTATTGAAGACTAATATTTATAGCTATGCTACTGTAAACATATTTAATGAAGACTAATATTTATAGCTATACTACTGTAAACATATTTATTAAGGACTAATATTTATAGCTATACTACTGTAAACATTTATTGAAGACTAATATTAATAGCTATACTGCTGTAAACATATTTATTAAAGACTAATATTTATAGCTTTACCACTGTAAACATTTATTAAGGACTAATATTTATAGCTATACTGCTGTAAACATTTATTGAAGACTAATATTTATAGCTATACTACTGTAAACATTTATTGAAGACTAATATTTATAGCTTTACTACTGTAAAAATTTATTGAAGACTGATATTTATAGCTATACTACTGTAAACATATTTATTAAGGACTAATATTTATAGCTATACTACTGTAAACATTTATTGAAGACCAATATTTACAGCTATACTACTGTAAACATATTTAATGAAGACTAATATTTATAGCTATACTACTGTAAACATTTATTGAAGACCAATATTTATAGCTATACTACTGTAAACATATTTATTAAGGACTAATATTTATAGCTATAATACTGTCAACATTTATTGAAGGCTAATATTTATGGCTATACTACAGTAAACATTTATTGAAGACTAATATTTATGGCTATACTACTGTAAACATTTATTGAAGACTAATATTTATAGCTATACTACTGTAAACATATTTAATGAAGACTAATATTTTTAGTTATACTACTGTAAACATATTTATTAAGGACTAATATTTATAGCTATAATACTGTCAAGATTTATTGAAGACTAATATTTATGGCTATACTACTGTAAACATATTCATGGAAGACAAGTGAAGTTTATACCTATTGCTTTTCATTGTGGTTCCAGCTGATTGGTGTGTCTACAGTTTTGTAGCAGTGTGTGTGCACACATGACGGCTTTGTTTAACCCATTGGTTCATGTGTGTTCATTTAAAAGCCTTTGCTTTGAAATTGCAAGGAAATTCCATCCTGAAAAATTTCTGTGTCAAATGCAAATGGCTGTGTTTAGTGATTTGCAAATCACTGTGTGTAATGTTTTGCAAATAGTGTGAGGCTGACTATTTACTGGCGATGCAGTGGCGCAGTAGGTAGTGCTATCCACTGCACCACCGTGCAGCCCCCAATTATTTTTATGTAAGATTGTATTATATTGTACTTAATATAAGTGGGACTCTTTTTTGAAAACGAGACCAGCATTACATAGAGCTCATAAGCAATACAGCTAGGCATGAGAATTTTATCTGTTCACAGCTCATCATTAGAATGCAAAATTTGGGAAAGACGGATTATAAATTTATTCAGTGCCACTCTGAAGTGGCATTAGGTCTGTTTAACTGTATTCTTTGTTAGTTTAATGTGTATATTGTGCAATTTTCCACGTTTGTTTGTAATGAGCCAACAAACACATCTAGATGCTGAGATTTTTTTGTTTATTTTAAATTGTTTGATTTGTTATTTAGTGTTTAATGCATCGTGTATATCACTCAGCTCTTACTGTCATTTTTCTGGTGTGAAAGCCAGTAATCAATAATATACCTTAAAACTACAAAAATCAAACAGTTATACATATCTATCAGTCTCCTTTGTCGAGTATAATTACATTTTAGTCTATATTTCATCCACAACACAAATCAGGAGCAAATGTTTTATTTCATTTCATTCATTCACTCACTCCTTTTTGCTAAGATAAACCTCTACTACAGTTGAAAAGAGTGTCATTTTAATAATCTACTCAGGATGCAAATTATACATTGATGATTGGGGGTTGGGGGCGATACATTTTTGACTATAAAAAACTACACTTATTTTTTATTTTACTGTTTAACTTCCAGGTGCGAGCAAGTGGATAATAAAACACAAACTATGCATCTAGTTTTATGGTACTTTTAGGCTACTTTTTGATAAAAACACCTATTTTACAAGATAATGAGTTGTGTTTCAAACCGCTGAAGTAATATTTTTGCATTCATAATGGTTTGAACAATTATAGGAGTGTGGTCAAATTTATATTTAAGTTATATTTAAGTTATTTAATTCTTTATATTATTTAGTTCAGAGCAAAATATTTATTCACTTTTTAAAGGGCAGACCCCCCATTTACATCTTATTTTGATATCCTTCAGGGGCATCAAGTGTTGATTAGGAGGTCAGACCCACACAAACCTCCCTGTACATCGCACCCTGCTCAATTTGATCAAATATTTTTGACAATTGAAGTATGACTACATTGCATGTCTATATTTCAGAGTACATCAATCTGTGTGTGTATGTTTTACAGTGTGAGCAAGAGAGATTAGACAACCAACATGAGCAACAGAATGCCAGAGCAGAGCTCATTAATATTCACGACCATTCCAAATATGGTCAAAACCAACTTTTTCATTCCAGGAGTATTTCCTGAGGTTATAAATCAACACGTAAAACTATTTTTCTGGTGAATTTCTGAGCGTACTTAAGTCATATACCTACTATGCAGATGTTTAAAAATAATTAAAGATATTCAATTAATGCACATTATGGCAAATTTAAGCTGCTCACCAGTAATGTGTTTTTCTGAATCAATATAGTCCTGGCTTAAGTCTTGTCGGGCTTTAATGTTTTAAAATGTTTAAAAAGGTCAACATGAACCCAGTCTGCCACAGTATATCTGTAAAATGTGGATGAGAGTGGAAAAAGCCATTATAAGTGGACATCTGTGTTGAATATGGAGTTTTAAATAGCGCATGTCTACCAGAAAGCCTAATTGAAATTGCTTCTATCATCTGATAACTACAGTAGAGAAGCAAATTCACAGACTTTTCCTTCAGAAAACAACATTTTGCTGAAAGAGTTTTTTTTACCTCGCACAGAGAAGAAATGCTTGCTGGGAGTGGTGAAGCCCCTCGTGCCCTGACTGTTGACGGCGCTCACTCGAAACTGGTACCACCTATGGGGCCGGATGTCCTTCAACACCGAGCGGTCCTCCATGGTCTGGGAGAAGAGAGACTTTAATTAAGAGAAATCCACTCCTAATGCAGGATGGAAGAGCTCCATCACTGCTGTATGCTGATAAGACGCACAGTAATGACAGCTTGATCCAGCACAGGGAGATCTGGCTATAAAGGCCTGTTGAAAAGCACAGCTCACACGTCCCTATCCATTACATCACGGATCCTACCGGGAGCTCAGAAACGGCACAATGAGCTCCCTGTTTCTTTCAATGTCTCTTAATCTCTAGAGAAGAGCAGTCACTTTAAGCACTGCTTTACTGCTTATGAAGAAAACACTTATTTGAGTTACATTTTTTTGGGGAAAGCTTTTGGATTTGATGACCAATCATTCATTTAATGTTAATGTACTGAATTTTCTGGTAAAGAAAAAAATATACTTTATTTTTTGCCTGAGTAAAGAGTTAGACCGAAGGATGCTTTTAAATGTAATGGTACCATTTATTACTTGCCTAGATATGCTAAGATATGAACTGTTCATTAGTAGTTATAAAGTATGATCTAGAATCCCTAATCCTACCCAAAACCTAAATTCAGATTCTCCCTTACTAAGTGTTAATAAACAGCTAATTAGTAGTTTATTATGCTGGCAGTGTTAGCTAATGTTTTGTTAATACTATGAAATGTGACCTAAACTAAAGTGTTACCAATGTAACTTTTGAGTTACTTTGGTTTAAGTATCAGGTCTCACTATTAACTAGTGTGTTATTAGATGCAAATTATTAAGATAATGGCTGTGTATTTGTACTTATGTAAATTCTCTATGATCTTTTTCACTAATTCTACAGTATACCTAAACTCAACTACTACCTCAACAACTATTAATAAGCAGAATGTATGTAATGTTCATTCATTCATTTTGTTTTCAGCTTAGTCCCTTTATTAATCATGGGTCGCCCCAGCGATCATGCTACCCACTGCACCACTTTGACGCCCTTGTATGTAATGTTATCTAGCATATTTGATGATCAATCAATCATTCATTTAATGTTAATGTACTGCATCTTTGGGATTTGTTTTAGCAAAGACTTCCCCTGAGAGTAAGAATTATAAGTACATCTTTAAATGTAATTTTACAACTACTTCTACCGTCAAGAAAAACATGCACGATAAACTAAAACATATACTTTTTATGTGACTGAAACTTGCATACAGTATTGTGTTAAACAACTTAGGCAATGATGTAGTTTACAAACTTTTAAGTGAAATATTGAAAGCAGCCAGAATTTAAATTTTATTTATATTAATTTGAGTTAATCAACACATCAAATAAGTATGCTTCTTTTGGTTGCAGCTGGAAAAGCATCCACTGCACTGTATAAAATACAACTTGAAATTACTTGTTTTTTTTTTGTTGGTTTGGCAAAAAACTGTAAAAATGTCTGTACAACTACTGTTTACTTAACCTAAATCAAAATTTACTTCATGAAGTTAAAAGATACATTTTGTGAGCAATATTTCCATCTTACATTTACATAGTTACCATGTGGACTGTTAATTTGTATTTAACTTTTATGTATATACAGTATATGGAAGTTTTTTCCAAACAAAATTCAAATGAAAATTCAAATGTCTAAAAAGATCAAATAATAAATCGAACTTTTAAAACAACTACCCAAATGACAAAATCAAACACTCAAACCATCAAAAAATAAATGACAATACATTCTCAAATGAGAAATCAAATGTATTTGACATTTAATTTTCATGAACATGTAAAATGTAAAATCCTGTAATAATTAAATGACAAATCAAATGCTCTAACTACGGCTGTTTCTCAATTCCAAGAACGCAGAGAACGGACTTTCGTTCTTGTGAAGACCAGTTTTTTCAGGTCACATCGGAAGAACAAAGTCGAGAGATCGCAAAAACACAGAACGCTTCCTGTAAGAAATGAGATGCTGCGTTCTTCCTGTTTGTTTATTTTATTTTATTTATTTATTTATACAGGGACAATGTACAACATGACATGTTGTGCCAGAGTTAGCTATAACGTCATGAGCCTCACACATCTTTAATCAAAAATTATTTGAACATCACAGCATTCACACAACAATTTATTGCTTTTCCCCTTTTCACCACGAATACTATGCATAAAGACTTAACAAATATATTTTGCGCAACACAAATAAAACAGATTTTAATATGAATTTCAACAAATAAACCCCTTTAATGCGTTTATGCCTTTATTAAGATTTGCATGTTTATGTTTACTTTCACCGTCTCACTTAGGGAAACTCTTGAGGTAAATAAGTTATTTCTCTGAACTTTAATAATAAATCTATATAAAATGCTGCACTTCCCACCTCCAGTCGCAATGACTTCTGGGACTAGAGCGAGTTCGGTGCTCAAGTCTGCATTGGTGTGTCCTCGATATCAAGAACACATCCGGGAACTTTCATGCATCCTCCATTCTTGCGGACTTGAGTTTTGGAATTTCGGCGGATGATGGTGATGTTACACGAGAACACAAGGACGCAAGATCGCTGAAGAATGCATATTGAGAAATATCCTATAATTCAAGTGAAGGAACCAGTTTCTGGTTCTTCCTGATTACACACATACAGCTGGAAGCTCATAACAGACTGATTACTAGGACTATAAAGACGCCTCATTCACAGAGACTCTTTGCTGAGTCTTGTTTTTTCCTGTGAAGCATTACAAAGTGGTTTTCCCTGTTTCCCCTGCCACGTTTTGATCATTGTCTTGCTTACTGTTATTGTTGTTTTGCCTCCAGTACTGTTTCTAATTTCATGTCTAATAAATGCTTTGTTAACATTTGTCTCTGTTTTAGTTTTGTTTTTTTTAATTGAACTATGTTTGTTTGTTCTGATGATATGTTATTTCTTTCTGCAAATTTCCAAGAATTTCATTCAACTTCAGACATTTTAGGTCAGTGCAACTGATGTTTTCAAAAGTTGAGTGAACGAGAAAAACCGAAAGGAAATTCAGATAGGTTTTTTTTGTTCACTCAACTTCCGGCATTCCAGTTCTGCAGACAAAAAAAGTTCAGTTGGCACAACTTAGTTCACTTAGTTCAGCCTCTCCAGAAAACATATAATCTGAAGTTAACCCAACTAAATGTTTTTTGTTTTACTGACAAATAATTTTAGATCAGTGTAGCTGATGTTTTCAAAAGTTCAGTGAACAAGAAAAAGCAAAAGGAATTAAGGATTACATATATATATATTTTTTGTACTTGCTTAAAATGTTTTAGTGTGCGTAACACATATCCTGAAAAAGTTGGCAGTTTATTCCACTGTGGTTACCCCTGATAAACAAGGGACTAAGCCGAAGGAAAATGAATGAATAAATTAATTAGAATTTTAAAGTCTATTTAAAAAGTGCACATTCAAAAGAAATTAACTGACCATGAAAGTGTGCGCTTTCTTTACACTTTCTCTAATATTTTCAGTAAGAACAGTTTATTTAAAGTACTGACTAAATCTATGGCCGCAATGAACCGCAGAGACGATTTGGCATGTGTTTAAGAGTAGATTATAAACACTTCCAATTACAGACCGCTTGCTAATGAACACAAATCAGTGAGTATATGGCCGTTCGCTTTAACTCACATCTGTTAAAGCTGAATGGAGTTATGGAAGAGACATTGGAAAGAGCTTTGAAGAATTATGTGTAACAGTGGGTTCTAGATGTCTTCCGCAAACCCCAAACCCACACGCACTTACGCTGAATAAACTAAACTCTTAATCTTAATCAGGGCCTTGTGTCCGTGACCATTTACCATGAGAACTGTCTGCCAGGCCGACGCTTCGTCCTCACTGGGGTGAATCCCATGATTCCACCTCCTCTGCAGGACATAAAGCACCGGTTCGACGGAGACGTTAAACTTAGACATCCATGTCACCTTCAGATGTCCCTGCTGGTCCTCTGAAAAGGAAATGTCTCTTCTTGGCTTCAGCGGGACCCCTGAGCAGAAAAAACAACAACGATGATGAATCAACTGAAGTCTGTTTGGCCAGCGAGCCTGGCAATAAATCAGCTAATCAGGTAAAAATTACAACAGTATATAAAACCCTCGCTGAGTATTTAATTCTTGCCGTATGCAAACAACAAAAGACACAGCTGTGAATTAAATTTGGGTCAAAGAAAAACAAAGATGTTAGAGATTAAGAAAATCGCATATGAAGACTTTTAAAGTCTTTTGCAATTTAGTGGTAGCTGCTTTTGCACTATTGGGATGAATGGTTATCTGCTAACCATTCCTTTAGGATCAGTCACTCCACATTTGGTTTATGAAACGCAAGTTAAGATTGTCCTTTGTTCCTCTATTGTGATGTACATCAGCTTGAAACGGTCCTGAATTTTAAATAAATGATGTAGGGCAGTGCTTGATTTTGTCTCTTGGGAAATGATTGTATCGTTGGAAGTGAAATGAAGGAAGACTGACTAATGGATGAAGGCAGAACCCCGCCCTAAAGACTGCTAGTGCCACCCTAACAGACTGATAGCCCCCACGTTAAATTAATTATCGTACCACCCACCCCAAAGAACTGATAGTCTTGCCCAAAATGACTGATAGCACAGTAACAGTATTATATTTTTACTTTATTTTTAATACTTATTACTTAATCCAAAACTTAGATTATTAAAACCCTATAAATGTGCCATAATAATAATCCAATTTAATGTATTAATCCAAATCTTGTGAGACATCATTACTTCATATACTGAATACATGATGAGTAAGCAGTGCAGATTGCTGATTGGCTTAACATGCAACTTAACATGGCAATATTGTGGCCAGGAGGCAAAGTGCAAATATGATATTAAAAATGTGTCTAATATTTGTGCACAGGCAAATTTTTTGGTTATTTATGGCCTGCTGAAGATAATTTGCCATATCTAATTCTAATAAAGTGCTTTTTAATATTTGACGGATGAATTGTGAATAGAAAAATGACAACTCTTTGTACCCAGATTTTAAAAACATATAGTTTGCACTTTAATGAATACAGCATCATGGGGCAATAAACACAAGAGTAATACAACTGAGATTAGACAAGTCGTGTCACACAATGATACGCATCAAAAGTATCACAAGTGCCAAATGTACCCTCAATTCATCCTATAACCACAAGTGTATTCTCATGAAACTCTACAGCAGGGCAATTCAATTGTTGGCCCGCGGGCTGAACCTGGCCCCCGAGGAAATTTGTTCCGGCCCTCGAAACACTGCGACCAAGACATCAAAAATAAATTTAGTTTAGTTGAAAAACGGCCGCTATAGTTATGAAGTGACATGCGTCTGTTCAATACAGCACGAGCTGCTGTTGAAGGCTGCGCAGAGAGTGGGTCAAGTGACATTAAGTGAGTGGCACGAGCAGCCAAAAACATTTAGATTTGTTTGTAGAAAAGGCCTTTTGTACAATGCACTGATATCGTTAATAGGGATTCAATGATTAGCCGATTTCACTATTAACCCTGCTTTAATTTATTACGGTTAATTAATCGTAAAGGCTTCTCAATGCCGCGTTTCTGTTGCACGGAACAAAACTGCTTCAACTAAACAAAGTTATGCCAATCCACACACGCACATTGGATCAACTATAGCAGCAGGCCCTTCACATATTGCGTCTTTCCCGCACGCAAATTCATTATTTCCAATAGAGACGTGCGTATATTGGGAGCGGTGCGCACATGCCCTCCAGACGCACACAGTAGAAATGATCTCATGTTATAGTGGTGAGAGTTGTGCATGGCTGTCAGTAAAATGTAAAACAAAATACACGTTAAATGAATTATTACAAATGATTAAAATGATTATGTATATAGGGCACCACGGTGGCGCAGTGGGTAGCACAATCGCCTCACAGCAAGAAGGTCGTTGGTTCAAGCCCTGGCTGGGTCAGTTGGCATTTCTGTGTGGAGTTTGCATGTTCTCCCCGTGTTCGTGTGGGTTTCCTCCACGTGCTTCGGTTTTCCCCCACAGTCCAGTGGTATAGGTGAATAGGGTAAGCTAAATTGTCCATAGTGTATGTGTGTGAATGAGTGTGTATGGATGTTTCCCAGTGGGGGGAAAGGGCATCCGCTACGTAAAAATTTGCTGGAAAAGTTGGCGGTTAATTCTGCTGCGGCGACCCCAGATTAACAAAGGGACTAAGCCGAAAAGAAAATGAATGAATAAATTAATTAATTAATAACTTATGTATGTATGTATGTATGAATGCAGGGGCAGCGCAGTAGGTAGTGCTGTTGCCTCACAGCAAGAAGGTCGCTAGTTCGAGCCTCGGCAGTGTCAGTTGGCGTTTCTGTGTGGAGTTTGCATGTTCTCCCTGCGTTCACGTGGGTTTCCTCCGGGTGCTCAGGTTTCCCCCACAGTTCAAAGACATGCGGTACAGGTGAATTGGGTGGGCTAAATTATCCGTAGTGTATGAGTGTGTGTAGATGTTTCCCAGAGATGGGTTGCGGCTGGAAGAGCATCTGCTGCGTAAAACAAATGCTGGATAAGTTGGCGGTTCATTCCGCTGTGGCGACCCCAGATTAATAAAGGGACTAAGCTGACTAGAAAATGAATGAATGAATGAATGTATGAACATATGAACGCAGATAACAAAAGTTTGTTTAAATTCTTAGCTAATATATAGCTTAAATTAACATTAGACAAATACAATTTATTTATTTATTCTTATTTTTATTTATTTTTTGTTTTGTCATTTATTTTTAGTGTAAAATTATCACTCATGTTTAGTCCAAAGAGTGAAATGGACTATTGTTTGTTTTTTATTACTATTTTGTGCTGTATTTGTTTACTGAGCAGCAATAAACAACACTTTAAAATATAAGCAGTTTTCTTGTGATTTTCTAAACTAGTAGTGTTTTGAATTTAACAAATGCATATTAATCGTTTAACTGTGAAACCGTGATTATTCTTCAGACTATAATCGTTGCACAGTTTAAAACATAACCTATGAATGTCTTTGAATGTAGAAGAAGCCTTCATGAGCAAGACACTGATTTTGTTTAGAAATACAACATTTGAATATGTTTGTAAAAAAAAAGCCACATTGTACAATGCAGTGATGTTATGTAGTTTCAAAATACAACACATTAACGTTTTAATGTAGAAAAAGCCAACGTGGGTGTCTTAAGGAGCAAAAATACAGCATATAAGCTCTTAAATTGCTGTTGTGCCATCACTTATATTGCAAGTCATATCTCTCCGGCCCCTCATTTGGGATGCTTTTTATGAACTGGACCCCATGACAAACTAATTGAATAGCCCCGCCCTACATTACCCCCACTGTTTTTTTATCCCCCAATTTCTGTTTATCGAAGAGAAGATTTTTTCAACACATTTCTAAACATAATAGTTTTAATAACTCATTTCTGACAACTGTATTCTTTTATCTTTGCCATGATGTCAGTAAATAATATTTTACTAGACACTTCTATACAGCTTAGGGCACTTCTATACAGCTTAAAGTGACATTTAAAGGCTTAACTAGGCAGGTTAGGGTAATTAGGTAAGTTATGGTACTAATGATGGTTTGTTTTGTAGACTATCGAAAAAATATAGCTTAAAGGGGCTAATAATGACATTAAAATGGTTTTAAAAAAATTAAAAACTGCTTTTATTCTAGCCGACATAGAACAAATAAGACTTTCTCCGGAAGAAAAAATATTATTACACATACTGTGAAAATTTCCTTGCTCTGTTAAATATTATTTGGGAAATATTTAAAAAAGAAAAAAAATTCAAAGGGGGACTAATAATTAATTAGGCTAATAAAAAATTTGACCTCAATAGTGTATATGTATATATATGTATATATATATATATATATATATATATATATATATATATATATATATATATATACACATACATACATACATATATATATATATATACATATATATATATATATATATATATATATATATATATATATATATATATATATATATATATATATATATATATATATATATATATATATATATATATATATGTATGTATGTATGTGTATATATATATATATATATATATATATATATATATATATATATATATATATATATATATATATATATATATGCATGCATGCATACATACATACATACATACATACATACATACATACATACATACACACATATATATATATATAAATTTTTTTAAGTTAATTAGCTCATGCATATTTCACCTGTTTATTTTAGCATGTTATTTTCCCAGTTTCATGCAGTCGTGCTCTGCAGTGTTTTACCTTTGAACAGGTTGGCTGGAGACTGGCAGGTGTGTCCACATCCATTTGAGCAGCACTTCTTAAGCCCCGAGCACTCTCGGTCCCGCACGCAGCTCTCCACACAGGCTGCAGCAAAGCCTGAGGCCCGCTGCGCTGGAGGACAGTCGCCCTGTTTCTGTACACGTAGCGACCTCAGGAACTCAGCGCTCGTCACACACTCATTATGCTTCTTACACAAAGTAGACAGACAACGATACAAAAGACAGATTAGGGGACAGTCTCATCAGTAGGGCATTGCTGTATGGTTGCTAAGTTTCCAAACAGGTGAGTGGGCTTGACAAACCACCTGCAGAAACACTCTTCTCTCCCAATGCATATCTCACAAGGACAACAATCTTTACTTGCTTTTTCATCCTTAAATACTTCTTTTGCACAATATCTTGCACAAAATATTTCTGTTTTACGCAAAAAAATTGTATAGTCTGTCTTAGATTACAATTAACATTCACATTTAGTCCAGTTTAGTCTATTACCCACCATACCCACATTGTAAATGAAAGTAGGCAAAGAAACGACGAAAGTCACTGTTTCTTTGATACTGTGTGTATATATATATATATATATATATATATATATATATATATATATATATATATATATATATATATATAATATTTTCTTTTGTGTTCAACAGAAGAAAAAAAGACAAAACCGGTTTGGAACAAATAAAGGTTGAGTAAATAATGACAATTTTCATTTTTTGGGTAAACTATTCATTTAAAAAGGAAAAAATAGTTAAACAATTTTTTTCATTTTAAAGGGAGAAGCTAATAGTCTAATCCTATTCAATGATTTATGCTTGGTTAATAGTGCCACCAGCAGACCCGGAGATTGGCTGAGTATATTAAGCTGTGGTAAAACCCAACTCTTTAACTCTAAAGGGACTTGTAAAATGAAAAAAATAAATAAAAATCATGTTTCAAGACATATAAATATATATAATCAGTATTGTATTTTGTTAACATAAAATGTAAATTTTAAGATTAAAAAAAAAAAATTGAAAAAAGCAAAACACACTTCTTCAAAAACTCAAATAAGTTCCAGTGTGTAGCTTATTTAATAATTTTTTTATATTGAAAAAAAAAATGAGTCAATCAAGTTAGTAACAACAATTTAGTTAACTTTTAATTGTTAACTCAATAGGGTCTGTGCATACATAGAAAGACAGCTTTTTAACTTACTTTCTTTACTGGCTTTACATTTAATAAGCTCCTTTAAACATCAATCAGCTATTATGTTTGCTTGTTACATTTGTGCATACTTGTTTTAAACCAAGCTAATATAATTTCATAAATAACACTAAAAACTATGAGGCAAAGACAAATCACATAACAATATGTGATTTAAAAGGGTAACTAGTATACAGTATAATAGCGACCACAGAGGAAAGTGTCAGTCTCTAAAGTGGTGGGCACGATTAAGACAAATGCCAAATACTCTTTTACAGGATAGTAGAATATAGAATATGTAAAGATTTGGGCGACATGGTGGCTCAGTGGTTAGCACTGTCGCCTCACAGCAAGAAGGTTCCTGATTCGAGTCCCGGCTGGGTCAGTTGGCAATTCTGTGTGAAGTTTGCACACAGAAATGTGGGGGAAAGAACCGGGTGCTCCGGTTTCCCCCACAGTCCAAAGACATGCGCAATAGTGGAATTGACCGTAATGTATGAGTGTGAATGAGTGTGTATGGATGTTTCCCAGTACTTTAGCTGGAAGGGCATCCGCTGCGTGAAACATATGCTGGTCAAGTTGATGGTTCATTTCGCTGTGGCGACCCCTGATGAATAAAGGGACTAAGCTAAAGGAAAATGAATGAATGAATAATTGAATGAATCTAAAGATTCTTAAATCAAGAGACAAGCAAATAATATGGTCCTGTTTTAAGAAATAATATGCCAAAATTAAGTGAGTTTTTCCTTAAAACAAGCAAAATAATCTGCCTTTTTTTCTTTTGACAACATTATTTTGCTTATGGATTTTATTATCCAACATTCCCCACTGGTACATTTTTTTTCCTGAAGAAACTGTGACAATAGGACACAAACTACCACAAATAATGCTGTTTGGTGTATTTTGAGCGAAATTCTGCAATGACAAAATTGTGAAATGCTGTCCTGTAGCGAGTATATAGGGGTGTGTTTAAATCTCTAACTCTAAGAGCAATACTGAGGCTTGATTTAGCACACACCACTAATGAGAGGCAGCTGGAAAATCAGGGAGTGACAAAAAGTCAAGGAAAGACAGACACCGAGTGGGACGCAGCGGTTAGACAAAGCCACCCACCCAAACATGCCGGTGGAGCGACAGAGGCGGCCAGCGGTCCCCGAGTCTCTGTCCCGGCATGTGTTTGTATTGACTCACAGTCTCTTACGCTGTTGACCTTTCTGGCCCGAGTCAAACAAGTCAAGTTGAGTTTTATTGTCATTTCACTACATGTGTTGACATAAAATGGAACGAAATAACATGTCTTGGTAAGACATAAATAAACATAATCATAAATATGAACGCAGCGCCTGACGTAAGAGCTAGAGCTGCACAATACTGGAAAAACATATTTTCTTAGATATATATATATATATATATATATATATATATATATATATATATATATATATATATATATATATATATATATATATATATATATATATATATATATATATTGAGATATGAATATAATTTCACAAGGTGACTCAAGTAACTCTTTTTTTAAAGAATTCATCATTTTACATTGACTGGGATGATTTTGTATCGATCTGGATAAAATATACAAAGTGGCAACACAATTGGCCATAGTGTGTGTGTGTCAGAATGTGAGAGTGTACGGGTGTTTACCAGTACTGAATTGCAGCTGGAAGGGCATCTGCTGCGTAAAACATATGCCAGAATAGTTGGTTCATTCTACTGTGGTGACCCCTGGTAAATAAGGGACGAAGCCGAAGGGAAAGTGAATGAACAATCTGTGATAAAATGGCAAATTTGATCATTTCTTGTGCGCAGATGGTTTAAATTAGCTTGAAATCTTACAGTTACGTACAGCTATGCTGTTGCATTCTCCTTTCTACTTTCTTTCTGGACTGTAGTTTGGAGTGGTTAGTCCCAACCTGCATTATGTTTGTTTGGTTGTTTATTTCATATGTTGTTAGGCTCCCTTCTCTAATTGTTTGAATTGTTTTGTTGATCAGTCATGTTCACCAGCATGGACCACGCCACACTTTAGAGTTAGACTTTATTGTAGGGATGTAGGCAGTGCTTAATTTGTGAATTGCGAGGTCCCGGAACAGATCGGGGTAACGGATCCGGCATGTCACCCAAGGATGGAGAGTTGTCACGCATGAAAGTGGATGGGTGTCACGGATGAAGGATGAAAGTGAAGTGTAGGGGGGGAGGGGTTGTTGCGGACGAAAGTGAAAGTGAACAGCGGATGGGGAGGAGGGCGGTTGAGTTGATTTAAGAGGTGCCAGCTCCGGATCCGGCATGGTCCGGCACAAATTGAGCCCTGGATGTAGGGATGGAGGGGTTAGAAAGGGAACAGTGGGATGAAAGGGAAGGGAAGTAAGAGGATAAGCAGTGAACTGGTAGGTATGTTGATCGGGCGTTCTACGATGATGCCCAGAGACTCAGAGTGGGGGTACTGTCTCTGTAATATTTTGGTAGAGTGATAGAACCCCCCGATTCAACCTAGTACAGAAAAGAGGGTTATAAGGATTGTTAATGGAAATCAAGGAAATAGAGGGAGGGTGTGAACAGTGCTAAAGGGCTGGTCTAACTTGAATAAGTTTTAGAGTGTAGATGATTGGTTAAGGAGGCAAAGTAAGGCGTGGTTCTGCTGCCGAACCTTTGTTAACAAGTAAACTCCATTTAATAAATAATTAAGTTGAAGATCTTTGGTCATTGAGCTAGTTAGCATTTCTGTGTGCAGTTTGCATGTTCTCCCCGTGTTGGCATGGGTTTCCTCCAAGTGCTCCGTTTTCCCCCACAGTCCAAACGCATGCGCATAGTGTATGAGTGTGAATGTGGGAGTGTATGGGTGTTTCATGGAACAGCATCCGCTGCGTGTTTTTGTTGGAATAGTTGGCGGTTCTTTCCGCTGTGACAACCCCTGATAAATAAGGTACTAAGCCAAAGGAAAATGAATGAATGAATGAATGAATGAATAAATGAATCATTGGCCATTGTTTGTTTGTTGGTTTATGATATGTTCCCTTATAAGAGCCTTATATTTAAACTACTGTATTGAGACCATACTGCCTTGTGGTACCACTACAGAGAGGCTAAAAGTCACTTTCTAAAACCTTTTCATTTTATGTTCCTCACTGGTGGAATGATCTTCCCATTCCCACACGGTCTGTTGATTCACTGGTATCATTCAAATGACAACTAATAACCCATCTCTTCCAAGATCACCTGAACTCCTGTGACCAAAACCAAGAACCCCCCCCCCCCCTTTCACTCTTTCATTTCTCTGACACTTTTGACACATTTTCACCAGACACTTTCTTATGCTGTGTTCACACCAGACACGGCAAGCACGTTTTTTGTGTGTAAATAGACGAGTGAACATTTTGAGTTTACTCGCTTCATTTGCGTGTCATATCCGCTTCATTTTAAATTAAAATTCATTGAACAATAGATGCGGATTCGCATGATGGGCAGGGCTTCTGTCTGCCCGGTGACTCTAGCTTTGTTGCTTAATGGCTAACATAGATGTTAGATGAGAGAATAGCTATGTTTATGTGCTTTATGAGGGTTGAAAAACAGCGTCGATTCGTTTGGAGCCGTGTCTAAATCCACTAGATCCTTTCAGAGGAGCACCCAGCTATGTGAGTTCTTAAACTCCTCCAGAAACTTAACATGGATGATTGAGGCTTTCAGCGGTGCTTCTGATTGAGCCGAGGCCAGTTTGATAAACTGTTGTAGGCAGGAGGATTTTCCACCGGGACACTAACAACAGGCGCTATGTCATAATCACACCCCCACAAGAGCAAGCTCCTGATTGGTTAACATGGCGCGAAGTTGTCTGCTGAAGAAAGACGAGATACACGCATCAATCCGCCACTTCATTCGCACCACCTCATTCACACGTAACACGCCACAGGATGTCTATTCGTGTGTTTGCATTTACTTAACATGTAAATCACTCGTGCTTTACGCTTCTTCCGCGTCTGGTGTGAACGCAGCATAGCAATCACTCCACATCTTAATAAAAAATACATTGTGCATTTATGAAGTGTGCCTCACACAGGTGAGTGGGCTTGACAAACCGCTTGTAGAAACACTTTTCTCTCAATAAAAACACTCCCCTTCCTTATACTAGCTGTTAATTCTTTGGAGCACAAACAGTTGCTTGTTTAACTACCACTTCTTGTGTGTGTTGCCTTTTCATGTTGAATCGCTAAATACCCACACAAAAGTAGGTCGCTTTGAACAAAAGCATCTGCTAAATAATTAAACATAAAATGTACATAAGACAGAACAATATAGGACAAGATATTGTGCAAAATAGGTATTTAAGGTTGAAAAAGCAAGTAGTACAACATGATTTCCTGTAAATTCACAAGTAAACATTGTTTTCACACACACAACTTCTCTGGCGCTGAACACACAGACACACATGTGGCTGCTCTGGAAAGCATTCATCTCCAAGATTACTCAACTCAACACTTCTGTCAGTCTCAACGAGGAGCATGTTTCTTCCATTGGGTGAATCACAGAATTGGGAAAACAACAAAGGCCTTTACTGCATGTTTCTAAGTGGCTGTGAAGCTTTCTGGGTACTTATTATTACCCAACGAGTCTTACGCACAACCGAACCACACAGAGCGTCCATCTGATAGACCTCAAGCGTTGAAACGCTTCACGCTGACTGTTTAAATTAAAGCTTTTTTGAGATAATGATCAATGAACTTCAGCAAGATGTTAACAGTTGTTGCGCGTTCTGTGAAGAACAAAGCTCTGGACGTAAATACGGCTCTTATCTGGTATACTTCAATAATCTCCGCTGAGAGAAACATAATCTCTGCATTCAACCACTCCAGGGACACAGGATAAATGGGCCATGAATTACCATTGGCAATCTGACCCATATGGTAAAATGTTTGACTTTTTTCCAGGCCAAATATATATTTTAAATATACAGTTGAAGTCAGAATTATTAGCGCTCCTAAATTATTAGCCCTCCCCTGTATATTTTTCCCTCCTATTTCTGTTTAATGGAAGGAACACATTTAACACATTTCTAAACATAAAAGTTTTGATAACTCATTTCTAATAACTGATTTCTTTTATCTTTGCCATGATGACAGCACATAATATTAGATATTTTTCAAAATGCTAGTATTCAGCTTAAAGTGACATTTAAAGGCTTAACTAGGTTGATTAGGCAAGTTAGGGTAATTAGGCAAGTCATTGTATAACAATGGTTTGTTCTGTAGACAATCCAAAACAAATATTGCGTAAGGGGGCTAATAATATTGACCTTAAAATGGCTTTAAAACAATTAAAAACTGCTTTTATTCTAGCCGAAATAAAACAAATAAAACTTTCTCCAGAAGAAAAAATATTATAGGAAATACTGTGAAAAATGCCCTGCTCTTGTAAACATAGTTTGGGAAATGTATATAAAAAAAAGAAAAAAATTCACAGTAGAGCTAATAATTATGACGTCAACTGTATGTTAAACATATGTTGTATCTGTGGTGTTTGACATCAAAAATATATTTAATTTCAACCAAAAAAATGTATTTCTACATGTATATTTAGGGTGAAGAAAAAACATTTCCAACCTTATCATCACCAGCAGTGTTGCTCTTGCAGGCTGCTGGAGAACACTCATGTTCATTGCACTAGAGACCCCATCATACACTTCACTCACACACCTGGCCCAGATACCCCTTGATTGCAAACACACAGCTGAAGCTTGTGAAGTTTGATTACCAGGACTATAAATACACCTCACTCACACACATATTGCTGAGTCTTGTAAACTGTATGTGAGCAATTCTAAGCATTAGCCTTGCTTGACCTTTGTTTGTTTCTTTGCTCATGTTGTTTTGCTGTCTATCCTGACTCTTTCCCTATTATTTTGACCACACTCTTGGGTAACCTTTATGCTCCTGTTTGCACCTTTTATGACCTTTGCCTGCCTAAAAATCTAATAAACTGCATTTGGATCCTCATTTCTGTTGGGCAATCCCTACTCATTACACATTTACTGTATTCATTTTAGCCTGTGGACTCAAATGCAGATGTCCTTGATATAACATGCATTTTTAGCATTAATTAATTAATTAATGTATTTATTTATTTGTTTATTTTTGCTTATTTATTTTACATTGAAATATTCCTAGCTTCTTATTGATTTGAAAAACATTGCTGGTAAAAAAAAATAGTAACACTTTATTTTGATGGTCCATTTGAGTATAGGTAGACTGTCTGCTTAACATCAGTTGATACTGCTCCTTTAACAGAGATTTAATTGACTATAAGAAACTTTCCAAATACATGTCAACTTACACTAACCCTAACCCCAACCTAAAAGTCTACTAATAATCTAATAAGAAATAGTTAGCATGTAGATGCACTGTAACTTAAATTCAACAAACAGCAAACAGACCATCAAAATAAAGTGTGGCCAAAAACGCTCTCTACAATTGATATCTCCCACTGATTTCTCACCTCCTCCATTATTATTTTTTCTCTTAACCATATATATATTCTCTTAATATATATATACATAGTGATCGGCATAAATGAGTACACACATCACACATCTCTCTTTTAAATGAATATTTTTTTATAGGATGCTTTACAATAATATACTCATGCATATACATTAGATTAGTCAGTAGCAATGTTTTTAATTTTGTATTAAATTAGTTTTTTTTAAAAAACTTGTTTGAACTAAAATTTAAATATTTCTATTTTTAAATACAGTGCTCAGCATAATTGAGTGCACCCCATTTTGAAAATAAATATTATTTTTCCATTTCTCATTGACTATAGGCAAAGTATTTTGGTGCATTTAAACAGATTTATTAAACAGATATCTTTACTAAAAGACTATTTTAGTCACAAAACATATTTATTGAAAGATAATACAATTACATTTAAACAAAATTCTGCAAAAAAAACAAAACTTTAACAATTTTTTTTTGTTTCTCTTGATTTTTCCTTCTTTTAAAATTTGTATTTAATAATTTTCTATAACATATTAATTTGGGTATACTAGCTTTTGGACTATTTTGACTATGAAATTGATAGAAATATTATATATTCAACATGCTTAAATATATTAATCATTTGATTATTTGTTGAGGTGCTATATGTAGGTTTGAGACATCACATACTTTCTTAAAATGTTACATTGGTGTATTTTCTTGCTTTGAAATATATGGAGGCTAAAAAAATGTTTAAATATATTAATCACATGATTATTTGTTGAGGTGCTATATGTAGGTTTGAGACATCACATACTTTCTTAAAATGTTACATTAGTGTATTTTCTTGCTTTGAAATATATGGAGGCTAAAAAATATGTTTAAATTACTTTAAAATATATATTTTTAAATATATATTTGCAAAAATGGTCAAAAGGTGTGTTTCTAGAAAATATATCTATGTAAATATATTTTGAAAAGTATTTTGGCAAAATAGAGTTTTATTTTGGCTATTTTTTGTATATATTGAAAATATATATTTTATTATCGTATGGGGAGAGCCATTTAGTTGTTGCACCAGTTTGGTTTAGACCACCACACACACAAAACCAAATGCACGCTTGTCAAATCTTTGATTGCAAAGCATGACTACATGGCTCCATTTGCTAATTTATCTCGCACAGGCGTATGCTGGTCTCAGAGGTATATTCATGTGTGCGTTGTGTTGATTTGTGTGGTTTTTAATCAGGGAAACATCCTACGCTATTGGTCTTTCCTTCACGGCTGTAACAATCTGCAGTCAGCAAAAAAAATGAGGAATTCAGTCAGAAATAAGCTTTCTGTGGAGAGACTTACCTCACAGGTCTTGGGAGACAGGGCTCGTCTTGTTTCCCATAATTCCTTGCATGGTTGTAAGCACTGCAGACAAACAAATAAACACACATGAGTTCGGTCTATAAGATTCTGACATGCCCTGGATAGTCGTGGAGAAACAGAGCACTGGAGTATTTGCATGTGAGCACAAGGAATGCTCTGTTACAGTACAGCAGCCGAGGGGACGCCATCAGACTGGGTTGCATTGTGTAGACGGTAGAGCTACAAACTAAAGTGACAAGCTGTTTCAAATATTGACAGATTGATGAATATTTCATGGGTTCCATGCTTGGGCTCTAAATTTGACCTAGTCTAAATGTTGCTTGAGACTGCTTCAAGAATGTTTAAACGTTTTTGTTTTTTTATTTAGATTTCCTGGGCAAACCCATGTACCTCTCAATTCTAAACCATGAAAAGGAGAAAAGTCTTTCAAAAGCGAAGCAAGATTTTCATTTAAATCTGCATGAAGGTGTTCAAATTCATTTATCACAAAATAAACAAAACAACTGCGATTTCAAGTACTGGTAACACTTTAGTTTAGGTCACAATTCATGGTATTAACAAACCTTTAGCTAACACTACTAGCTTAATAAAATTAGCTGTAACTAAATAGCTGTTTTTAATAGTAATGTAAAAGCTAGGTTTAGCTTTTGGGTAGGATTGGGGATGCAGTATAAATTATAGTTTATAACTACTAAGGAACAGTTAGGCCCGATCCTACCCCTTAGCGCTTCCCCTTACCCCTACCCCTCATTTTGGGAGTTCCAGTGAAGGGGTTGGGGTGTCCAACTTCTCTTTAGCTTGAAGGCGTAGGGCTAAGGGGAAATTAATATGACAAAAAAGCACATGTTTTAATATATTCATAACCGCGTTCATGTTTTACTGTCATGCTTTAAAAAAAAAAACGCTAAAACAAAAAACGCAAAATTTCGCTATCTATAATCCATTATAATAACTCCTGTATAGCAGTTCCACAACATTCTGACATTCGAATCCCCTGTCAGAAAAGTCTAGTGGCTGGGAATGAGCTTTTTACAGTGTCTGCTATAATGTTAATGTTGTTTTTGGTGTGTTTACGTAGATGAATATGGCCACTGTGTAAATACACAGTACAGTTACGATCTTACTGCCACATTAGATTGTTATCATAACATAATATATGCCTTCAGTGATTTCTTGAAGATAAATATCAAAAAATAAATTTAACTGGAATAACTACAGCAGTCGTGAACTTCTGATCTCATATGGAGTTAGAGATTGCGATGACATATTATGACGTATGCAGGTGCTGTAGTGCTGTCCCATTTCTTAGGGGTACATTTTTAAGCCCTTCCTCTTCATACTCGGTTTTAAGTGCCAAGCGGAAGGTAGGGGTGCAAAAACAGAATTGGGATTGGGCCTTAATATTTTAATATATATTTTAATAATAAGCATGCAATAAACCAGTAGTTGATCAATCGTGACCTAAACTGATGTGCTATCCTAGTTTTAAAAAATACTTAGTGCAAACTTTCAGGAAAACCTAATACTGGCCGTTACCTACACTGTAAAAAAAAAAAATAATTTTTACAGAAAATATCTCTACATTTTTTACAGTATTTTTTGTCATTTCAAATTAAATTAAAATCTTAGTAAAATGACAAAAATCTTTCTAAATTAACATTTTGACTTTCATTTTAGGTACTTTATCATCAAAAAACAAATTACTGACATTTTTGTTTTTATACAGGGAAATTACAGTATTATTTATACAGTATTTTTTTCTGTTATTTTAAATTATATTCAAAAGTCCGTAAAAAATTACAAACAATTTCTGTAAATTAACAGCTTGACTGTTATTTTATGTAAAATATAATTAATGACAAATTACAGCAATTTTCCTGTTTTATACAATACAATTGCTGTATTATTTCCACAGTGTTTTTTCCAGTTTTTTTGAAGTACATTTAAAATTTTGTAAAATGAAAGAAATAAATTGTAATTACTTGCTCTGTAAAAAAAATTTAAAATCTTAAAAAAAAGGTCAAATGACTGATCCAAAATAAAACTGTTAAATTACGACCATGAGCATGTCTTGGCATTTTATTAAAACTGTTTAATTGTAATGGTTGAGAGAGAAAATTATTTTAAATAACATTTTTTCTCTTACAATTTTAGTGCAGTCACTTTATTGATGGTGTTCGATCATATTAATCTAGGAAAAGTTTGTGAAATAAGTGTTTCTCTGTAAACATTTTAATGAAAATATCTGTAGATTTATTATTTTTTGCACTTTATTTCAACAAAGAAATTTTACTGTAATATTAGGGTTTTCGTTTGGCAGCCGTAGCTACCAGTCATTTGACCTTTTTTTTACGATTTTTTTTTTACAGTGTACTAAATGTAACTCACTACAAAGTATTTATCAATCTCTAAATTGAGTTAAAGTTAAGCTGCGGTCACACTGCACTTTTCTCCCATTAAACTTGCATTCATATGCACACATATGCGTCAGACCAGAAACGCAAGCTTTTGTGACAAGTTTCACAGTTCGCTTTGGTGCAAAGTTCAAGCTTGGTGACCTGCGAAATCGTGTCATGTGACTGCGTGAGACCAATCGATTTTGCAGGTCAGCGTTCACCAAGCTTGAACGTTGCACCGCAGCAACCTGCGAAACTTGACGCATGACCTTGCATTTCTGGTCTGACGCATTCGCTTGTGTATGAATGGAAGTCTATGGGGAGAAAAGTCCAGTGTGACTGCAGCTTAACTCAGCAGCCAAGTTAAAGTTAATGAGACTATGAGGGGATTAATTAAGTGTTGATAGAGCACTGATGATGAACACCTGCTGTTGATAAGCAGAAACACAGTAGAGAAACACAAAACTACTACAAAATTCCATATAGTGATATTATTGAAAATTAACAGACAACAATAATAAAAAAAAAAACACAAACTTTTGTTTTAAAATGTCACTATTGAGGAGAACATCAGTTGCTTTACCTGGACTCTTTGACTCAATTTCTAATGTTAGTTTTTCTTTGCTTGCCAAATATTGTGTTATGACAAATATTGCATAAAGCAGTGGTGCTCAACCCTGTTTCTGGAGATCTACCTTGCTGCACAGTTCAGCTTCAACCCTGATCAAACAGACCTGAACAGCACTTGATAATTACAGGTAGGTTTGTTTGATATGGGTTCCAACTGAAATCTGCAGGAACAGGGTTGGTCACCCCTGGCACAAAGAGAGCAAATGTCATCAGGATAATTGATTCTGTAGTGATTTAGTCATTGGTTAAATCAGTAAGACTGTTTGAATGTTTTATCACCAAAGTAATACTGTGTTTTAAGAGAACAGAATGTAGCAATACTTTTATCAAGTTATGAAACACATTGACCAGCTTAAAAAAAGCTTAAAACACACAGACATGAAGAATCAGCATATGCTTCTCAATGATGGGGAATTTATTTTCTGCAGTGTGTGCTGGGAACTTTGATGAATTTTGTTCGATTCTTCTAGCATGAACTGCAGCAAAAAGTCTCTAACCATTGTCGAGAAGCATATACTGATTCAGATGCTGTGTTTTAAAAAACTATGAAACCCAAGTTGAAGTCCATTCTCAACACAGAATTTTGTCACTTAAATGATAAACCATCATTTAAACATAATGCAAAGTCAAACTTATCAACAGTGAGAATCAATACAGGATCACTTACTCTGATCATATTTGCTCTCTTTATATTTGTCATAGCAAGCAAAGAAAAACCAACATTACAAATCGGGTTAAAGAGCCCGTGTAAATCAACCACTTTTCTCCACAATGATGACATTGGAAAAAAAAAGTTTTTTTTTGTAAAACGTGAATAACTAAAATCTCATGTGGACATTTGTGAACATCTGACAGAAATAAAGTCAAACAGGGGTGTGTTTCCCAAACAGCAACGCAACTTGCGGCTGAACTACCATAGTACGATGCATCGTTTGGGAAAAGAACAATGTAGTGACGAGTGTTTCCCAAAACCATATTCTCTGTCGCAGTTCCATCGTTTGAACCACGTTAGTTATAACATAAAACGCCCATGATGCTCTAAGGCTACAAACAGATCCTGTTCCTAAACTGACCCGCAAGCGCAAAAGTACTGTTACGGACAGCACAAAATGTCTAATTAAGCACACGTGATACTGAATGAAGTAAGCATGTTGTCAGTTCATGCTAATATGATTATTGCCCTTTTCACAGACAACTGTGGTGTATTTCATAAACTGTAAATGATTGTTCTGCTACTACTAATGTGTATTTCGGCATTTGAAATCTAAAATAAGTCACTTGTGATTAAAAATACACTGATCATTTGTAGTTTATGACAATCGCAGTGCGCGTTTGTTTGACCACCGGAGTAGTGAACTCACCAAGGGTTAATGAGCAGCCGCAGACTGAACTGTGAAGGCGGAGTTGTTTTATCTCTGTTTGCAGAGTTATTTCATTTTACTTTGTTGTAAACAGTAGACACGTACAAAAAGGGGGGTTGGGTGCTCGCGCACCTGCCCTTTTTTCTCTCGGAGAGAAAGTTCTCCCTCCTTTGCACACAGATCCCCTATGCGCAACACGCATGACGCTCTTCACCTTCACGATCAACCTGTGCCTCAATCGTTAACACGCACTAGTTTTGCCTCCAAAATCTTTTTCAACATGAACAACTAACTTTCTGTGTAAAGAAATTGCCATGTATGCCATTCTACTGTGATGCTGAGGAGTAGAGGATGTTTGCAGCACAGAATGATGACGCATGTTGCTTGATGATTATGTAAAAGTCACATGAAATCCGACATAACTGTTCATACTGCAGTCGCATTGCAAAACATCAGATCTGTGTCTAATTTAAGACTACATATGAAAGTGGCACAGATCTGACCTGAAAAGATCAGATTCCATGCGGTTTGGGCTGTTCGCACTATCATTACCTGAGTCACATGTGGGCAAAAAAAATCTGATTCAGGCCACATTTGGCTGCAGTGTGAACGTAGCCTTAATGGGGTAGTAACATCTTCTTTAGAGAAGAACCCCATAATTTCTTTGTGCAAATTATATTGTTTTACACGCACATGCATAAAAAAAAATGTTTTGATAAAAACATGCACTCATGTTAGGGTTATCATTAATTGAAATATATGCAAACAGCACATATAGGGCCTATGTTTCCTTTACAAATATTATTGAGAGCATTCCACATCCTATTCTAAAACATAAAATCACTTACAAAAGCTAACCTGTAACGTAATCTCATATATAAATAAATAATAAGGCGTTTATTAAGAAATGAAATTTTATATTTATTATTTATTAGAAAATAAAAAAATACTACTTTATTTATAATAATATTAATAATGATGATGATGATAATGATGATGATGAAAGTAGGATCATTGCCTGCCAGACCATTCTCTGTTTAATAAGTAGAATTCTCACTTCATTGTTACCCAACTTCCAGCTTACACATTCAATAAATGTGTTGTTTAAGCTTCCTTTAAATAAGCAGTCTGAACAACTAGCAAAATATTTTTTGACTGTGGCCATGATGAAGATAAATGCCCATGTTTTAAAAAATAGACAGGTCTAAGTAGTTAAAGAATAAATGCTCTTGGCTTCATGCACATTCTCTAGTGATTACAATGAAGATGCTAATAAACTGGACTCTGAATGAATCGTCTTCACGAACAGATTTGATTTCATTACTTACAAAAAATGAGGTCAATCCCACAGATTGGATTTGTGTGAACAAAGTCTTGGATATACAAGCATTCAAATATTCGATACAAAGGATGACCACATTTGTTCCGTTTCAAAATCAAGTTCTTTTTTCTTTCTCTTTTCCTCTCTAATCTAAGTGATCCGTTCCCTGTGAGACGTGCTCCCGGTTGAACCCCCGCTGGCCGGGCCTCCAGTCGTTCATATGCTGGAACATTTGAGCACATCTGTTGTGTGTTACGTGATGGATTATTCTGACATCTGCCCCCATCTATCCCCCACCTGAACAGACAGCTTTCATTTGGCTGAACTCAAAGTCAAAACCATGTTCAAAACAGTACGGGAGAACAGAGACGTGGAGTTAGGCGGGTTTCAGCTTACTTCAATGATAATCTTATTATCAAGATAAAGTCTAAATCAGTCATTTATTAAGACTTTGATTCAAATGGACACATGAATTCTCTTTAAAATACATTCTTCTTTTAAAATAAATAAGATTTATTTTCTTTCTGGTGATTCGAATGTCTAGCCAATGCCCATATTAGTTAAAACTGGCAGTCTGCTGCAAGAAAAACAACCAGACTCATCCAATACTAATACTGTCAGGAGGATCAAATATGCAAATATTAATTCTACAATAATAAAAACACAAGTGCGCATTTAAAGTGATCCATTTTTATGTTAAAGCCATTTAAATGCAAAGATATATATAGTTTAGCTGTATAAAGTAAAATTTTGTTAACAAAATGAATGTCTTTTTGAGCAGTAATGTACGGTGGTCGGAAAGTAAAAAACAACATTACAAAGTGTGCTACACTTTTTCAAAGCTCAAGACAAATTTACATTTTGTAAAACATTTTTACATATCACAAGACACAATTAAATAAAAAAAATGATTTTACCAAGGACAAAACAAACTTAAATTAAAAAAAAATTAACAAGACGCAAAACACTTTTATTTGTCCTGATTCTTTAGGGAAAGGGAATGTACCACACACCAGAAGTGAGTCGGTGAAAGGTGTTGTTGTCGTTGGTGGTGAGCGCAGTAAATTTGTGTTGTGGGGTACATGGTGTAAATAAACTTTATGGTGACTGTACATGGACTGCGGTAGAGGGATGTTTTGCCCGTTTTGTGGCAAACACATGAGCAGCTTAAAGGGGTTTTGCTTTACGTGCGTTCGGTGTTTGGAGTTTCTAAAGGGCGTGGACTAGACGGAAACACCAGACATACTGCATCAATGTGTTCATATTTTAACGATGGCCACTCGTGCGCTGTAATCCTGGACATGATGTCAAGTCTACACGGTGTAAACATCTGCTTAAGGACTCTTAAAAGTAAATTGAACGAAGCCAGTGTTAGGGTTTAACTGGTGACCCTTTCCAGATGTAAACTATTCACATTTGCAGATTGGCAGATTTGTCACTTTTTCACAGCAACAAAACATGCTCATACCAAATAAATATTCTTATTACTTGGCGGCAGTGTCATTGTAAACATTATTAATTTTAATATTTGTGTGGCAGCACAGAATAAAGAAATAATTAGAATTTACATGTCATCAACGGGATTCGAACCCATATCAAAAAGTTCAGCACAAGTATCAATAGACACAAGAGGTCAGTATTGATATCTTTATCAGTAAACATATGGTCTCACGTTACATGTTTCTAGTCTTAGGCTGATATTTAGCAATAGCTCTAAATGACAAAACAATGTTTTATCGCAGTTGGTCAAACCATGTTTTTTTATAGTTGTAACATTAGACTCATGTTTACCTGTGTCTACAAGGTCACACACAAGCTGATATTTTCCGGTGTGTGGTACATTCCGCATCACTTCCAGTGTGTGTTACATTCCCTTTCTGTAAAGAATCTGCCCTTGTAAATTTGTTTTACCTTTGGTAAAATCATTTTTTTTTATGTAATTGTGTTTTATGATAGATAAAAATGTTTTCCAAAATGTAAATTTGTGCTTTGTAAAATTGTTTCACACTTTGTATTGTTGTTTTGCACTTCCCAGCCACCATAGTATTGGAGACTAAACGCTAAATGCAATGTTTTCTGAAAGTTAGTTAAAAACAAATAAAACTAAATACACATTTATTTAATTAATACCATTTAATTCGCAAACAAACCATTTACGCTGAATAAAAGATTATATCTAAATTCCAACCAAATTTCATAAAGAAAGTAATTATTTTACATTTTGTCCGAAAAGTGGATAATACTCATGAAAACATGTTTTTTAACCCTGGCCCTTATTGAGGGATAAGCAAATTGTTCTAAAATGTATGAAGAAGATTGATACTAAATCAAAATGTTATGAATTGCCATGATATTGCGTTGGTAAATTCCTGAATTGTAAAGATGATCCCACAAAAAGTTTTCAAGCTTATGTCCATTAAGTTGAGGTAAAAAAAATATATGCTGCTTTATGATCAGTGTTGGGGAAAGTGTTTTAATGTAATGCATTACAATAAGTGGTTCATTCCACTGTGGCGACCCCTGATTAATAAAGGGACTAAGCCGAAAAGAAAATGAATGAATGAACACATTAAAATATTAAGTTACTCCCCAAAAAAGTAACTAGTTGCGTTACTTAGTTAATTTTTATAGTAAGTAATGTGTTACGTTACTTTTGAGTTACTTTTTATTACCAGACTTTTTATTATTATCTTTTTCTTTTTTTTAATAGAAGAGCTCTGCAATTAACAATGCACGGTATAACCAACACCTACATTTACATTTAAAAACACATAAATATATATATATATATATATTAGGATAATGTTATCTGAGAACTTCCTGACCACAGAGCTATTGTTATGAAGCGGACAGGAGACAGAGGTAAGGAAACGTTAGGGTGTTTATTAAATGACAACAAGGAGCACATGAAGGATAGCCAGGAGGATCAGGAATGATGTTGGGGTCTTTTCCTCCGTGGCTGGGTAACAGGAATACACGAGGATGGACAGCACACACCAGATACAGCTGACAGAGGATGACACAGACTTGGAAGGACTGGAAGACAGGACGATTCGGGTGGACCAGGAAGACTAGGAGGAATACAAAGAGAACAGGTAAGTAAAGCGTTTGTTTTAGCTGAGGATGACTACGCTGAGTGGTCGCTCAGTTGTCCGCTTTCGTCGAGACGAGCCCGGACAATGAGCGACTGGAGTGCTGTGCTTTTATCTGGTGCTCGTGAATGTGATGCAGCTGTGTGCTCATTAGAAGTCAGGTGATGGTGATCTTCGTGAGTGGGGATCGTGAGAGCCTGACCAATCCGTGACAGTACCCCCCTCCCCAGGGCCCGCTCCTGAGGGCCGACACCTCCGACGCCGTGGTGGTCTCCCTCTGCCTCTAGGCGCTGGGAACTCAGGGTGGCTCTCATGAAACTCCACCATGAGACTAGGATCGAGAATATCAGCTCTGGGAACCCATGTCCTTTCTTCGGGGCCGTACCCTTCCCAGTCCACCAGGTACTCCAACTGGCCACCACGACGTCGGGAACGCAAGATCTCCTTCACTGCGTAGACGGCTCCTTCTTCTAGGAGCAGTGGAGGAGGGGGTTCCTCTTCGTGGTCAGGCTCTGTGGAGGGAAGAACAGGATCGTGATAGGGTTTCAGGAGTGATACGTGGAATGTAGGGTGAATACGGTAGTGAGAGGGTAATTGTAGTTTGTAGGTGACGGGGTTAACCTGTTCCACGATGGTGAAGGGACCAACAAATCGGGGACTTAACTTGCGAGAGGGCAGTCGCATGCGTATGTCCCGGGTGGATAGCCACACCTTTTGTCCGGGTGTGTATCTGGGTTCTTCAGACCTTCTTCTATCGGCGGTTACCTTGCTTCGACGGACTGCCCTCTGCAGATGTTGATGAGCCTCGTCCCAGACTCTCTCGCTCTCCCGGAACCAGTGATCCACTGCGGGGACATCAGATGGTTCGCCATCCCAGGGAAAGAGCGGTGGTTGGAAGCCCAGGACGCACTGGAATGGCGTGAGTCCGGTGGAGGGTTGCCGCAGTGAATTTTGGGCATATTCTGCCCAGCCCAAATACTGGCTCCAGGAGCTCTGGTGACCACTGCAGAAGGTCCTCAGGAACCGTCCCACCTCCTGAATCTTCCTCTCTGTCTGCCCGTTGGTTTGGGGATGATATCCAGAAGAGAGGCTGACGGCCACACCTAGGAGCTTGAAGAAGGCTTTCCATAGACGTGAGATGAACTGTGGACCTCTGTCCGACACAATATCTTCTGGAATACCAAATGACCTGAAGACTTGATTAAAGATATTGTCGGCTGTTTCAAAGGCTGTGGGAAGACCTTTCAGAGGGATTAGTTTGACAAACTTTGAGAATCTATCTACGATGACTAGAATACAGGTATTACCTTCTGACGAGGGGAGGTCAGTGATAAAGTCCACTCCTAGGTGTGACCAGGGACGGTTCGGAATCGGCAAGGGATGGAGCTTTCCAGCGGGTAGATGACGTGGGCTCTTGGATTGGGCACAGTCCTTACAGCCCTGAACATATTGCCTCACATCCCTTGCCATGTTTGGCCACCAGAATCGTTGGGATACTAGCGAGAGAGTATTGTTGATCCCTGGATGTCCAGTGCCTAGCGAGGTATGTAAGGAGTGGATCAGATCTACCCGGTGTTCAGGTGGTATGAACTGCCGATGAGGAGGGCATCCCGGCGGAGCAGGGGCTTCCGGAGTGGCAACGACTGGAGGAGCGTTCCAGGTGATCGGACAAATGGAGATGTGTTCGGGAAGAATCTTCGTTGGGAGTTCTTCATGATCGTGATGCTCGTGTAAACGAGAGAGAGCGTCTGCTCTTAGATTCTTGGGTCCTGGACGATAGGAAATGGAGAAATCAAAACGTGAGAAGAAAAGTGACCATCTGGCTTGACGTGGACATAGTCTCTTGGCCTCTTTGATATATTGGAGGTTTTTGTGATCTGTGATCACCTGGAACGGATGTTTGGCTCCCTCCAACCAGTGACGCCACTCCTCCAAGGCTAGCTTGATTGCTAGAAGCTCCCTGTCTCCTATGCTGTAATTCTGCTCCGCCGGGCTCAACTTCCGAGAGAAATAGGCACAGGGATGCAGTCGGGGCGGTGTATCATGATGTTGGGATAATACTGCCCCGACGCCGGTGGTGGATGCGTCCACTTCCACCACGAAAGGAAGATTTGGGTCAGGATGAGTCAGGAGTGGGGCCCTTGTGAACTCCTTCTTAAGAAGGCGGAAGGCTGCGGCTGCTTCTTTGGTCCACTCCAGTCCTTTGGGTTTACCCTTGAGGAGATTAGTGAGAGGTGATGTAATCCTGCTGTAGTCCTTGATAAACCGTCTATAAAAGTTAGCAAACCCAAGAAACCTCTGGAGCTCCTTAATGGAAGTGGGTTCTGACCAGGATAGAACAGCCTCAATTTTCTTCCCATCCATACGTATACCGGTTTGGTCAATGATGTATCCCAAGAAATGAATCGACTTCTGGTGGAATGAGCATTTCTCCGCTTTGAGGTAGAGGTGATGTTCTCTCAATGTGTGTAGGACCTCCGCAACGTGTTGGCGATGTTCGGCCTCACTCCGGGAGTAAATGAGGATGTCATCTATGTACACTATTACAAAGTGGTGAAGAAACTCCCGGAGGACTTCATGAATGAAGTTTTGGAATACGGAGGGGGCGTTGACCAGACCGTAAGGCATGACCTCATATTCATAGTGGCCAGTAGGGGTCACGAATGCTGTCTTCCATTGGTCCCCCTCACGTATTCTTATCAGATTATACGCGCTGCGGAGGTCCAATTTAGTGAAGACTTTAGCTTCTCGGAGCTGTTCCAAAGCGGCTGGTACCAGAGGAAGGGGATATCGGTATTTTACTGTACCGTTATTTAGGACCCTGTAGTCGATGCATGGACGCAGCCCTCCGTCCTTCTTGGCCACAAAGAAGAAGCTTGAGGCGGCTGGTGATTTTGAGTGACGTATGTACCCCTGACTCAGAGCCTCCCTTATGTAATCTTCCATTGCCTGATTCTCTGGAAGCGAGAGCGGGTAGATCCTACCTCTTGGCAACTGGGCATCTGGAACTAGGTCGATCGCGCAGTCCCATGGCCGATGCGGCGGTAGCTGGGAAGCTCTCTTGGGGCAGAAGACATCATGAAAGGAGCTGTACTCCTTAGGAATGTGGATAGACTGCTTCTCAGGAGGACTCTCGACCGATGTTGTAAACAAAGAAATGGGGTTCCGACCTTGAAGAGGGAGATTTGGAAAACAGGTAGGTGTACATCCAGATCCCCATTTCTTTATCTCTCCTGTGCCCCAAGAGATGATGGGATCGTGCTTCACCAGCCACGGGCGCCCTAGAATGATGTCCATATTTGCACCCTCCAGAACCAGAAATTGAATCCTCTCTTGATGTAACAACCCCACTTGAAGAAGGATGTCTTCGCATTGTCGATGGATACGGGTCGAAGATCGAGTGCACTGGGTTATCGGTTGTATCTGGTATATATGCGAGGACGCCTCAGTACGTAGGTGGAGTTGACGACAGAGGGATTGGGAGATGAAGTTCCCTGCTGACCCGGAGTCGATGAGGGCTGTGACAAGGAGAGAAATAGAGGCAGTAGTTATTTGTACGGTGGTAGTAAGTGGTTTACATTGTTCAATATTCGTACTGAATACACTCACTGAAGTCCGAATGGGACGAAGGGGACACTCCATACGGGTGTGTCCACTGACACCGCAGTATAGACACAGACCCCGGGTCAGCCTCCTCTGTCGTTCCGCTGATGTCAGTCTTCCAGACTCTATTATCATGGGTTCTGGTTCTGGAGAGGCTGTTGACTCAGGCGATTGGAGGAGTGCAGACGAGGGGGTGATGGTGTCCTGTTGATAGGAACGGAGACGATCGGAACATCGGAGAGAATGTTGGATGAATCTCTCCAGACCCATAGTATCATCTAATGTGGCCAGCTGGATTCGGAGAGTGGGTTCCAAGCCGAGCCGGTACGTGGTCAACAACGATCTCTCATTCCATCCACTTGCAGCTGCTAGAGTGCGAAACCGGAGAGCATATTCCTGTGTAGATAGAGTACCTTGCTTTAGATGATACAGCTGCTCTCCAGCGGCTACTTCCCCATCAGAACGTCCAAACACCTCTTTGAAATACTCCGTGAAGGTAGTGATGGAATTCATGACCGGCCCGGCTTGGTTCCAGATCGTCTCAGCCCATTTAAGTGCAGGCCCAGAGAGTAGTGATACGATGTAGGCGATCTTTGACTTATCTGTGGGATATAGAGAAGGTTGCATTTCGAATATGAGGGAACATTGTAACAGAAAACCATTGCACTCCCCCGCTCCGCCTGAGTAGGGCGCTGGTCGGGCCATGGGACTGGAAGGAAGGGCCGAAGGAGAAACTGTGGAGGCGGAAGTGCTCGGTGCTGGTGGTGCGTTGGAAAGTGGAGCTGGTGGCTGTAGAATCCGCTTCAACTGGTCCACCAGCTCTTGAAAGTGATCGGGGGTGCTCATGTTGTCGTCGTTATAGGTCCGGGCTTCTGTTATGAAGCGGACAGGAGACAGAGGTAAGGAAACGTTAGGGTGTTTATTAAATGACAACAAGGAGCACATGAAGGATAGCCAGGAGGATCAGGAATGATGTTGGGGTCTTTTCCTCCGTGGCTGGGTAACAGGAATACACGAGGATGGACAGCACACACCAGATACAGCTGACAGAGGATGACACAGACTTGGAAGGACTGGAAGACAGGACGATTCGGGTGGACCAGGAAGACTAGGAGGAATACAAAGAGAACAGGTAAGTAAAGCGTTTGTTTTAGCTGAGGATGACTACGCTGAGTGGTCGCTCAGTTGTCCGCTTTCGTCGAGACGAGCCCGGACAATGAGCGACTGGAGTGCTGTGCTTTTATCTGGTGCTCGTGAATGTGATGCAGCTGTGTGCTCATTAGAAGTCAGGTGATGGTGATCTTCGTGAGTGGGGATCGTGAGAGCCTGACCAATCCGTGACAGCTATACAGTACATGCCGTATATACAGATTATAGAAAGTTTAAAGCAATGTATTTGCTACGTTTGTACTATTTGTCTCAAGTAAAATCACTGTCCATTAAGACCATAATGCCCATTTTCCTTTTCTTCCATGCGTTTAAAATAATTTACACTAAAATAACACTTTCATTGCGTCTATGAATCAGTATATACTTTAATTTTAATTCTTAATTAATTTATTTCCTAATTAATTTTAATACTTTAGCTTTAATTTAAAGCTACTTAATTAAATTAAAATAATTTTCACAAATATAATTACTTTTTTAAAATGTATTGATGAACTGCACACTGATGAGGGTAAACTTATGGTAATGACACACAGGGCAACGTTTTGGTCACACTTTACTTTGATGGTCCTTTTGTTAAATTTAGGTTACATTGCATCTACATGCCAACTAATTCTCATTAGATTATAAGTAGACTGTTAGGTTGGGGTTAGGGTTGGGGTAGTGTGAGCTGACATGTACTTTCAAAGTTTCTTATAGTCAGTTAAACATCTGTTGAAGGAGCAGTATCAACAGATATCAACAGACAGTCTGCTAATACTCAAATAAACCATCAATGTTGCAGGGCATTTTTGCAAAGTGGCGATGTTTGGTTACTTTTCTATACAGAAAGGGCAGCAATATTGTATCTGTAACCCGTTACCCTTATTCGTTACCACGTGTATGGCCCGGTTGCCCATTTATTTACATTTTCCAAAGTTGCCCAACAACATTGCTCAAAAAAGTTGCCCTGTGTATCATCAACATTAGACATTCACAGAGTGGGTGAAAAAGATGAGGTTGTTTCTTCATGAAAAAAAGGATTGAGGGATTAAAATTAAACTTGGCTGCTTTATTTCAGGGTTTTATGGCAAATGGAATGCTAAGAGCACACAAGGGTTAATCGTGTTAATATCAGAACATTGTAGTCTATGTAAATGAAGCAACTGTCACACTGAGCTCTTTTGTAAACAGAAGCCGCAGATGTTTCATTCATTCATCCCTCATCTGATTCCATGACCCCATGTGTGTGTCGTGCAGAGCCCTTTGTCCCAAGAAAATTAGTCAGTGCTAACCTGTGTCAGGGCTACTGATCTGCATGGGTCAGCTTCGCCCCCCGCCGCTGTGTTTGTGCTATAGTTCATCAAGCAGCCGCTGTAATGCAGTCCAGATCTCTGGCTCTTTCCCATCACCCCCTTCCTCTCAGGAGTGTGTTGTCATATTGATGACTCACAGAGAGTGTGTTTGCCAAACTGTGTGTGTGAACTGGTTTTAGTGGTTTACAAGTTTTTATATATATATATATATATATATATATATATATATATATATATATATATATATATATATATATATATATATATATATATATATATATATATATATATATATATATATATATATAATGACATGGGTATAACCTATAGAAGTTATGAGTTTATTCGTATGTCCTTGTAATTCAAAATTATACTTAACAGGATCTTTTCGCATTGGAAATTTGCAACAGCTCTTCTGTGAGGGTTGGATTTAGGGGTAGGGTGGGCTAATGTCATATACAGTAATATATGGATATGGATATCCATAATATATGGATAAAACTCAGTTTTTTGACCACACTTCGATATTATTGTTCATTTATTAGTTTGCTGAAAATTAGAACAGAATTTAGAAATAGTTTTGAAACAAATCTTTGCGCTTAAAAAACTATATTAAATATGCAGGCTAATGGATGTCTTCCATGGAGTGAGTTTCCACCGTTTCCTTATTCAAAAAGGTAAAGGAGTAAAGTAAAGAGTAAAAGTAAGGAGGCTAAATGGAGGAGGCTCGTTCTTTATCATCACACTGTAGATGCTCTGTTTAACTGTGTTCTCGCTAATGAAGTTCTCACTTACAAAGTCTGCCATGTAAATAGCAAATGTGCCATGGGGCGACGCAACTGACTATTAAAGGGAATGGGAGGTGAGACTCTGATTAGTTTAATGCACGTTATACTCAAAACACACCCAGAACTTCAGAGAATAAGCACAACCCTGTTAGACCATGCACCACAGTGCAGACCTTATTTTTCCAATCTTAAATAGCAAAAGAGGATTCGGACACGATCTTAATGCTTTTGCGTCATGTGCTTTAGACTTTGTGCCTAGATCGTTAAAATAAAGCCCATTGAGAGACTTCGTAAATCACCAATACCAACATGTGTGTGTTAATGTCTTTGTATCTGTTGTTTTTGTAGTAGTGCACAAATGGTTTAATAGCCAGCGGGTCAAATGAACATCTACTGTAACACAACCTTTGTACCCTAAATGTGTACAGCCTTCATGAAAAATATGAAAATAGAAAAAGACAATTTTTTCTAACGTTTGGGTCATTTTAGAAAAAGTTATCAAACTTGGTGTTAACCCATTAGTCAATAGGACGGGTAATAATATTATCTAATTACTAATTAGGGCTGCATAATATTGGTAAAATATAACATTGCAAAATTTTGTTATTCTGCGATATATTTTCGGTAGAAATACAATTTTACCAGATGACTTAAACAGCTCTATTTATAAAGAATTAATAATTTTAGATTGATTATGATGATTCTGTGGAGGATTGCATCTGCATAAGACCAAATAAACAATCTACAAGCATATATAAACACAATAAAAATATATATACAATTAAAATATAGCGAACGTTTTATCAATAAATAAATAAAGAGTGTTTTATCATTTTTCTGAGCTTAGCAGTATTCAGGTACAGTAACTGAATAATAAAAATACAAATAATTCAATAACATTAATCATTATATTAGTTACAAACAGTACAATTTCTTAAGCTTAAATGCTTATAAAATCATAATACGGTCACAGGCCTCAAAATCACATCCAAATGATAAACTATTATACAGACACAACAAAGCATTTCCTGCGATGTAACTATTGCGAATGATCACATTGCAATATCGATTCTGCCACCTTTAAATGTTCAGCACATCATGATTCACAGTAAAATATATAGTTATATCTATATGTGCACAGTTCTGCATCATTCTCTATCAATGTCTCAAGTGACTAAATATGTTTTACTGGAAACACATAGTCAACATTTGATTAGGATCAGAACTTCAAACAACACCCATTCTTGTCTTATAACAATTCTGAAAAACTTTTTTTAATCCACTTCAAATGTTAAGTATATTACTTCCACTATATATTGTAAAGGAGTTTATAGAGTTCTCACTATTTACTTTACCTCAAGTGCTTCTAAACCTTATTGAGTTTAATGAGGAAAATTTTTTCTGTTAAACACAAATGAAGATATTTTGAAGTCTGTAACCATTAGCTTCCATAAAAAAATCTAATATGGAAGTCACTGGTTACAGGCTTCCGACATATTTCAAAATATCTTATTTTGTGTTCAACAGAAAAAAATGAACACTTTTTCTTTTGTGACAAGTGAAGGATGTATAAGAGATGACAATTTTCAGTTTTGGGTGAACTGTCCTTTTAATGAGAAGTTATTTCACAGTGAAATACACTGTTTTTGAAAATGCAAAAAAAGTCTCGCAATTCACAATGAAATAATCAACTTCTAAATCAACTTGAAATTCAAACAAAGACTGAAAGTTTCTCGAAGTGATGAGTTGCTTTTTATAGTCAAAAAGGAAAGTGACTAATAATAATCATTTGTGTACAAAAGTTATGTTTAATAAAGCATCCCCCATTAGTGTCACATCCTTGTTTACGTATTCATGTTTGTTTGTTTTGTTAGTTGTGTAGTTTGCACTGGTTCCTGTTGTGTCATGTGATTTCCTTTGCCCCTCGTGTGCTTTTTTGATTACATTTAGTTGATAAAAATGCTTTTTTGACTCTTTTGACTTTGGTCAGGAACCTTAATGTGCAGCATTATGTAGACACTACAATGTAGAATGTAAAATCAGCATAGACTTTGGTAAATTGCATTAATTGCATTGTAATTTACTACCGATTATGTTGCTCTGGATATATATTTATACTGTCTAAGTCAGAAAAATATGTGAGTAAGCTGAAAAGTCACATAGAGAAGGACCTAGTAAGCTAGAAAGGCTGTAATATTTTGACAAAGTGACTTTCATAGTATTCTGCTTAATCTTTTATACATTTCTACAGTCTTTGGAATATATTTTTATTTGGTCTGACCAATTAGTACAGCTTTCTGCAAGACTGATGCAATTCAGTGCTATTGTTTACATTCTGCTCTCCAACATTTCCAGGTGATGATACATCTCTGTGGGCCCTATCATACACAGGGGGTAATATAGCAGCAGGTATGAACCACATGTTTTTTTTGCTAACTTTAGCTGGTATCATTTTCATGCCCTACACCACATTGTTTGAAAAGCAAATGCATTTCAACCATTGAAAGTCAATAGTTACAGGTTTTCAGACATTTTCAAAATATATTTTTTTGCGTTCAACAAAAGAAAGAAACTCAAACATGTTTGAAACATGAGTGATCTGTCCCAACAAATATAAATAAGGAAATGATTGAAATGTAAAAGCTTATTATTCTCTACATAAATATAAAAACCTTTTCCTCCTCCTCCTTCACCTCAGGAGGTTTTGGTGAATCCGGCTCATTCTGTAGATCAGGGGTCTCAAACTTAAATTGGGCCATTTTGACATTCAAGCACAAGAAAAAAGTGGAAAGCTGACATAAGTGATGCATCTTAGGACAACAGACATGACGATTATATTTTAAGCATTACTTGTCACCAGTGAAAATACAAATTAGCACATCCATCGTGTCACACATCAGCTGCTGAAATATATCTGTGGTTGTTGTGTGTATGGCTGAGCATTAGACACTCAGTCATTTTTACAGAGTATATGCAGTCAAAACTCTAGTTTTTTATTTCTTGTACATATTGAAGGGGTAGTTTAAATTCCTATGAAAATACTACAAATAATAGGCATAATAACTGTTATTCTGTCCCAACCAATTGTATTGTCCCAATAGCGTAAGAACAGCAGAAAGCAGTTTGGGTAACTTTTTTTGTAAAACTACAACATAGAGGAGAAAAGTATGTACATATTCACATTTACTTTAACTTGTTTAATTCAGCTGGCAGTGCAATTTTACTAATGTACATAGTTTTATGCAAATGTTAATGTGCATGTGAGGAAAATCTATTAATGAGACCATTTGAATCAAATATTAGCAAAATTATCATATTTGTTACACCACCAGCACAGTTAAGCCATAAAGATGTGTTTGTACAACAAATACACGTGGAATAAAACTGATAATAATTAAACGACCCTTGAATATTTACAAAAGTAGAGCTTTAGTAAAAATTATAGATGGGCATAGATGGAATTAATCTAGATGAATCTAGATAGAAATGGCTCATTTGAATTCTGCCGAAGGCATTCAGAATATGTGTGCTACCCAAATAATGACTAAAAAGTTTGTCTGTGAGAACGGGTTTCTCAAGCCAGGTGGCGTATTAGACCAGGGTCTCATCTCCTGTTTCCAAAATGCATCACAAACTGTTTTACTATGATAATTGGTGATGAAAATAAATTATGTTCAATAAGATGTACTTGTGTTTACGAACTGTTTATTCAGTTAAACATGAAATTTGAACTGTAGGCCTACATAAGCTCAAAACAGTGATTTTTGATGACCTTAATCCGACTAAAGTCATAACTGCACTGAACAGAAATGGAATTAAGACATGTGGAGTATACATATATTAAACACCGCAATCAAACTATTACCGTCATGTAGGACTTTGCCATTTTTTCCGACAAGATCCACACACGCGGCTGTCAGTAAAGGGCCGCGCACACACACATCGCGTAATGCGGAAGTTTTTTTCTTTCCATTTGGCATGCGTTATTAAATTCCATAACACTGTCACCAGTCCTTACTCCTTATCTGCGTCTAATACCCCAGTTTGTCACGGGGGCATGAATGAAATGTTCATGAGTTAAAGTGAAACTGTCGAACTGCAGTTAAAGTCACCCAAAATTACAGGAAACTCTTGCATGAAAGCACTTCACGTAAACACCTTAATTATATTATTGTCTATTAAGGCAAATAACTAGATTACTGATGTCCATGTAAACATAGTCATTAGTATCTTTGAAGTAAGTGAAAGATCCAGAAGGGCATCCTGCTGATTTGACTCGGAAGGGCATTTTTTTTGCCAGACGGCTTACCAGTCAAGGTGAAAGTCATCATAGCTTGCGTAGAATAGACCCAGCTCCCAACCCAACTTTGAGAATAGATTAACAGAGATATTTATTTTTCGCGCGATAAGAGTCTAACGTTAACGCAGCACATTAACGGCGATAACGGCCAACCACTAGTAAAAATAGAGCTAGTAAAAATAGACATATATTTTAACATTTAAATCAGCCACAGAATTAAAACGCATGTGTGTTACTCCTGACCGTACACTGAGAGAAAATGAAAGTCGAACTAATCTGAATGCAGTGCTATAAATTTAGACTAGGTGGTGGGTCAAAACCACAAGTGGCTAGATGCACAAGAATGATAGTGATTCAAAAATATGTTTTGTTGGACCGAATCTCGTTATATTTTTGACGTCATTAGCGGGCCAGAGGGAGGAGGAGGGTGGGCCGTAAATGGCCCATGGGCCAGAATTTTGAGACTCCAGCTGTAGGTGGTCCTTAATTTAAGCAGAACACTCACACGTCTTCATGGTTGGAGATTCTGTTATGGAGAGGGGTGGACTGGCAGGGGTCTAAACAGGGCCAAAACATTAATGTAAAGGGTTAATCCAAAAATGTAATCCAAGAGAACAGGCAAGGGTTGGGACGGGCAGAAAACAATCATCAATCCAATAGACAAATACAATGCAATCTGCAACCATGAAGATGTGTTAGTGTGGCACCTGAATAGTGGGTGTGTAATGTCCTGCAGCTGTGTCAGTGTCCAGATTGATAACAGCTGTGGATGGTCGATTGGCACAATGCACGATGGTATGTTTAGTACAGGTAAATGGCTGGTGTAGTGTACATACAGTTGGAGTGCCCTCTAGTGAGTCTGGTGGGTACTCGAACTAATAATCGTGACACCATGTCCTTGCTCAATATCAGAGAAAGTGAAATAGTGAGAAAATGTAACAGTTAAGAATAACAGAGGAAAAGAAACAAACTTTAATTCTGGGATGAGAAATCCAGACCAGAAAGTGTGAAGTTTGGAGTAATTTGATGCTTGGACAAGTAGTAGTTTTAAGTTAAAAGATTTTAAAGTCACACAAACAGACAGATAGAACATATAGACAAATAGATTGGAAGGAAAATAGAGTGATAGATTGTTTTCATGTGTTGGGATGTCACTATCATGTTTCAGCACATTGCTAGCATGATTTAGCATGACGCTGGCTTGAGTTGCGAGTTACATGTGAAGTTTGTGCCTTTCTTTAATTTAGTGTTGAAGATGAATGTTTTCAGCGAGCCGCCCCCCGGGGAAGCGAGTGTTTCTCTACCTCTCCTCATCATCCTCCTCCAGATCAGAAGAACATGGACATATTTTCTTGGAGAGGAGAGCTGACTCTTTGCCCTTGTCAGACTGCATTGACTGGTCCCTGATGAAAACGCTGTGGGAGACGTTTCTTTACACTTAATCTTCTTTGACAGCGAAGAAAGGTCCATATTTCAGCAAAAGATGATGCTTGTGATGAAATTTTATCAGGAGATAAAATAAAAGGTAAAGGTATTAGAAGGGCCAACACATGGCCACTTTCAGTTGATCCTAACTAAAGCTTGTGGAATAATTATTGTTGACACTTATAGTATAAATGTAGATTTAAACGAACATTATAAACATAGATATATGATATACACTGATCAGAAAGCACTTTGGCAAGTTCAGTAATTTGCTACAGTGTATTTTAATTCAGCAGCTTTGTTTCATATGCTCTAAAAATGCTGCAAACCCTATTTAAATGTTTAAATGACTGGGCTAATTCCCAGTATTTTTGGAGTATAAAGAATTGTACATTTTAATTAAAATGGAATTTGTTTAATTTTCAGTTTACAAACAAAAAACTCTTCTAAGCCAGAAACTAAACCAATCAGATGCAGATTTAGCCCAATCCCAATTCTATTTTTGTACCCCTACCCCTTCTCCTTGGCCCTTGAAACAAAGTGTGAAGGAGAAGGGCTTCAAATTTTACCCCTAATAAATGATAGAGCACTAAAGCACCTGCACACATCATCATATGTCATCGCAATCTCTTACTTCATATGAAATCGACGATTGTGACTGCTGTATTTATTCCAGTTGCGTTATTTTTTTGTATTTATCTTCAGGAAATCACTGAGGGCATATATCATGTTATCATAACGATATAATGTGGCAATAACATTGTAACTCTACTGTGCATTTACACCCTGGCCATCTAAACACACGAAAACAGCATTAACGTTAATGTTATATACAGTGTAAAAAACTCATTGCCAGCCACTAGACTTTTCTGACAGGGTAATCGAGTGTCATCGAGTGACAGATGTGAAAGTATGTTGTGGGACTACTGTACAAGAGTTATTATTACGGATTATCGATAGCAACATTTAGCGGTTTTTATTTTAGCATTTTTTTTTTAAAGCATGACGGTAAAACACGGACACCATTATGAATGTATTGAAACATATGCTTGTTTGTTGTTAAAAAAATTAATAATGACAAAAAAATACTAAGTTGTGCATCTCCTGACTTTTGATGTTGCCATTTTAGATTGTGAATTCTAGGAAATTTTTGAGTTTCGAGTGTGGTCTTGAAAAATCTTCATTTAAAGAACTATCTAGCCCATCCCCTTAGCCCTATACGCCTTCAAGCTAAAGAGTTTGGAACACCCCTACCCCTTCACGTGAACGCACAAAATGGGGAAAAGGGAAGGGCTAAGGGTTAGAATTGTTAATGGGCCTTATTCAGAATCAGTTTTTAGTTTTATTGCCCTTATTCACCCTTAGGTGAGAAAATTTGAAATTTCCCAGGATAAAATGAAAACATTTTTTTAATTGAAACTGATCTTTGGTCATTCATATTACTACAAACAAGAACTTTATACAGAATCATACAGTTGAAGTCAGAATTATTAGCCCCCTATGAATTTTATTTCTTTTTTAAATATTTCCCACATGATGTTTAAGAGCAAGGAGATTTTCGCAGTATGTCTGATAATTTTTTTTTTCTTCTGGAGAAAGTCTTATATGTTTTACTTTGGCTAGAATAAAAGCAGTTATGTTTTTGAAAACCATTTTAAGGTCAATTATTATTACCCCTTTTAAGCTATAATTTTTTTCAATAGTCTACAGAACAAACCATCATTATACAATAACTTGCCTAATTACCCTATCCTGCCTAGTTAACCTAATTAATCTAGTTAAGCCTTTAAATGTCACTTTAAACTGTATAGAAGTGTCTAGAAAAATATCTTATTAAAACTATTATGTTTAGAAATGTGTTGAAAAAAATCTTCTCTCCATTAAACAGAAGTTGGGGAAAAATAAACAGGTGGCTAATAATTCAGGGGGGCAATAATTCTGACTTCAACTCTATATGGAACGTTATGTCCAAAAGACAGTTTTAATGGGACAGTTCACCCCCAAAACGAAAACGTACGCACCATCTACTCTTCCTATAAGCCTTTATGAGGTTTTTTTTCTGTTGAACACAGAAGAAGATGTTACCTGTAACCTGTACCATTGATATCCATAGTAGGAAAAACTATTTGGAAGTCACTGGTTACATGTTTTTTTCCCAGCTTTTTTGTGTGTGTGTTCAATAGCAGAAAGAAACTCAAACTGGTTTGGAAAAAGTGAAGAGAGACTAAATTATGACAGAATTTAAATTTTTGGTTGAACTATCCCTTTAATGCAGTAACTTGTAGATCTGTGCATTTTCAAGCCACAAACCGATTCAGATGGTTTAGTGTGATTGTGAACATATTCATCCAGTTCATTTAAAATAATCAGTTCAAAAGACTGATTTGTTGATAAACTGGACGTTACTTTCCACTCTCATTGTGATGATTACAATTGACTGTACATACAGTGCATCCGGAAACTATTCATAGCGCTTCACTTTTTTCAAATTTTTTTATGTTACAGCCTTATTCCAAAATGGATTAAATTCATTTATTTCCTCAAAATTCTACACACAATACCCCATAAAGACAATGTGAAAAAAGATTTTTTGAAATTGTTGCAAATTTATTAAAAATAAAAAACCTGACAAATCACATGTACATAAGTATTCACAGCCTTTGCCGAGAAGCTCTAAACTGAGCTCAGGTACAGTCTGTTTCCACTGATCATACTTGAGATGTTTCAGCAGCTTAATTGGAGTTCACCTGTGGTAAATTCAGTTGATTCGACATGATTTGAAGATGCATCCACCTGTCTATATGAGGTCCCAGGGTTGACAGTGCATGTCAATGCACAAACCAAGCATGAGGGCAAAGTGATTGTCTATAGACCTCTGAGACAGGATTGTCTTGAGGCACAAGGCTTGAGAAGGTTACAGAAAAATTTCTGCTGCTCTGAAAGTTCCAATGAGCACAGTGGCCTCCAACATCTGTAAGTGGAAGATGTTTGGAACCACCAGGACTCTTCCTAGAGCTGGCAGGCCATCTAATCGGAGTGAACGGGGAGAAGGGCCTTAATCAGGGTGGTGATCAATAACGCGAAGGTCACTCTGTCTGAGCTCCAGCGTTCTTCTGTGGAGAGAAGCGAACCTTACAGAATGACAACCATCTGTGCAGCAATCCACCAATCAGGCCTGTATGGTAGACTCCCTGCCTGTAATTTGCCAAAAGGCATCTAAAGGACACTCAGACCATAAGAAACAAAATTTTCTGGTCTGATGAGACTAAAATTGAACTCTTTGAAGTGAATGCCAGGCATTACGTTTGGAGAAAACCATGCACCGCTCATCACCATGATAATACCATGTTTTTCAGCAGCAGGAACCGGAAGACTAGTCAGGATACAGGGAAATATGAATGCAGCAATGTACAGAGACATCCTGAATAAAAACCTGCTTCAGGATGTTCTTGACCTCAGACTGGGGTGACGGTTCATCTTCCAGCAGGACAACGACCCAAAGCACACCGCCATATTATCAATGGAGTGGCTTCACAACAACTCTGTGAATGTCCTTCAGTGGCCCAGCCAGAGCCCAGAGATAAATCCTGTTGAACATATCTAGAGAGATCTTAAAATGGCTGTACACAGTATCTTCCCATCCAACCTTGATAGAGCTTGAGAAGTACTGCAAAGAGGAATGGGCAAAAATTCCCAAAGAAAGGTGTGCCAAGCTTGTGGCAACAAAATATTGAGCAAATGCTGTGAACACTTAAGTACATGTGATTTCTTAGTTTTTTTATTTAAAATAAATTTAAAAATCTTTTTTCACATTGTCATTATGGGGTATTGTGTGTAGAATTTTATTAAATTTAATCCATTTTGCAATAAGGCTGTAACAAAAAAAAATGTGAAAATAGTGATATACTATGAATACTTTCCGGGTGCACTGTACATCTGTTCCTATGTTCAAGCTTTGGTGAACTTTAACTAGTGAATTCACATCACATGAAGACGTGTGGCTAGTAAAAGACTGATGTGACAACATGAATTCAAAAGAATGTCTGCTTTTAATTCATAATAAACTCACGGTGAGTAAAAACATGTTATTATATGAAATTATTTTACGTTCAGCTTTTACTAAAGTTGTAGTTCATTGAGAAGTGATGCAAACAGCAGTCAACATTGCAGAACAATTATCTCAATGTCATTATCGACTGATTAAATAAAATTTTGAATGATTTTTGCATAGCGTGTACTACTGTTCTGTGTTTTAAACTCTGCTCCATTTACAGTGGATGCAGCACACCTGCTGGAGGTTTACTAGAACCAGCTTTACTGACAAAATGCACATTAAATCACCTCAATTAAATCACTCAGCCCTAGATTGCAGCATTGCATTAATAAAGCTCAATATGTTGCATTATGTTTCTAAAACAAATTGGATTAGCACATCATATTGTGACCTCTTAAAGACCTTTTGCATGCTGAATGGCAAGTCTGATCACAGCTTAAAGCAGTTGTTATGACCTTGTATAAATTATGCATGTCACTGCAAAATTGTGTCCTATTATTTTTTACTATTAATTTTACGTTAAGTTTAGTTTTCCTAAATTAAGCTTAGTCTACAGCCCTCAGCAACTTTCAGTTCATGGAGACTATAAACTAAACTTAATTTAGTCAAATTAAACTTAATAGTAAAACTTAAAAAAAAGATACAACTTAACATACTGAGTAGAGGGTGGGGCTTTCTTTAGCATATCATTCACTTGTAGCAAACTAACGGCAAGAGAAGCGTAGTTGAGCATGAGACTGACATCATCAGAGAAAGAGCCAATACAAACGCAGAAGCTGATGCTCAAATTTTGATTAAAGATTCACAAATTTTCAATGGATTACCTGGAACAGATTAATTGTTCCCCTAAAAAACAACAATGTGTGCTAGCAAAATAAACATCGTAAATGTATTTGGACTTGAAATCAAAATGAATGAAATCAAAAAAGATGCGCATGGTATGATTTGTGGTACTTTTTATAGTTAAAAAAAATCTCTGAATAAAATCTCTGACACTGATCAATAACAATGTCGACAGTTGTATAGTCATTTTTGTTTCCCCCAAGTCTTTTTTCTTATAGTTTAGTAATAATCCCAGGAGACTTAAGTAAAGGTGCAAAGCTGCTGGAACACAAAATTCCAGAATATCCTTTTGTCACCATTGCAGTGTAACAGGAGCTGCTGTGGAGTGTCTGGAAATGCATCGGGAATCACAGAACCGAGAATCCCAAGGGTCAAATCATCCCTGCGCTTGTCTGACTGAGATTTAGCCGCAGCGTAGCTTTGATCACATGTCAAATTCTGCTCACAGCAGGTGACACTCTTTACAGCCACTGAAATCAGTCATAAATTATGCCAGTCCGTAAATTATGACGGAACACAATGCATCGAGGTCACATCAACAATATGAGGTGAACTGGATGCCTGTTTCACACCTGAAGCCATAAACACAAAGAGAGAGAAAGAGCTTTAAGAGCGGATCATTCTGGAGATCGTGATAATGTGGCGGCTGAGAAAGTCTGTCTTGGTAAAAATGACCTATTAGTTTTCTTGGCTCTTAAATCACTCTAACTAGCTTTCCATACACATTTTTAAGTACATGCTGTGATATTGCATTAAATATAAAGCTGTAATAAAATTGGATGAGAATGACAACATCTAATGGGGCAGATGCACAAGGACTGCTCATTTAAAAAAATCTAACTCAAGCGCTTCTGGTGAACTGTCATGCCAATACAAAATCACTGTGTTTAAGATCTGGTTCTTTAAAAATCAATCGGACAAGAAGCACTGCATTAAATTCCATTGTTCCAGGCTATGTTTTTCATTTATTCACTTTCCTTCGGCTTAGTCCCTTATTTATCAGAAGTCGCCACAGGGGAATGAACCAACTTTCCCAGCATATGTTTTACACAGCGGATGCCCTTACAGCTGCAACCCAGTACTGGGAAACACCCATGCACATTCATTTATACATGCACTCATATACATTCAATCTACCACATGTGTTTGGACTGTGGGGGAAACCGGAGCTGCCGAAAGAAACCCACAGCAACACGAGGAGAACATGCAAACTCCACACAGAAATGCCAACTGGCCCAGCTATTAAGTACATGGTGCTGCCTCACCATGTACTTAAAATATGGAAAAAACATTTACCACAGTATTTTCAATTTCTCTCCTCCTGCTTAAGACGGCACTTATGTTTAACTGGTCTTTCATCTCAGTTTATGCCTGAATCATTAAATGAATGCTTAAGTCTATTTTACTGATTACATTTTAATTACATTACAACATCAATGCTCTAAAAAGGAAACATGAAATAAAAATTTGTCACATTAACCTTTCACCAGAAGTGTTTCATTGGCTGAAAAACACTAGCTGTGCATATAATTCAACATCAACACACACAATATATCCCATTAGACTGGTAAAATGGCAATAAAAGGTACCTTTTCAAACATTTCAACATCAAAAGTTGTTGAAGAAAAGTTGAACTGTAAATTTAGGCATTTTTTTACACTGTCTATCAAAACTCAACTCAAATTCATTTCAGTTTTCCCTATCATGTGAAATGCAAGAGCTCAGATTTGATGTAAGTTCACTTTTTAGTTTTGGAAGAACATTTTTCAGTGGTGTTGAAAAGTTGAAAGGAAACATCAGTCCAGATATTGAATTAGTGCTGTTTGGATGATCTGACCGTGTGTTAGCATTTTCAGCAAAAGTGGGTAAAGGATGATCCTGATGGATCTGAAGATGCAAAAAAATTTAATAAAATTGTGTAAGGTTTGTAATTTCTGACAGAAAAAGCATAAAACCTGCGCGAAGTGACAGTGAGTATATTTACATGCACACCAATAACCCGATTTTAATACGATTAAGACAATACTCAAGATTAAGAGACTATGTAAACAGCATTTTTTGATGACCTTATTACAACTAAAGTTAAAAGTGTATGCAAAAGTATGCTTATTTTAGTCACATGTAAATGTCATGTAGGACTTTTCACCACATTTTGTGAAAGGATAGTCCATACACACACACACACACACACACACACGTGTTTGACACTATTCTCAGCATCTACTGAGTCAGTAAACATTGACTTTTTTTGTCATCCGGCATGCTGTATCAAATTCTATCAAAACAACACTCCTCCACCAGTCCTTACTTTATACTCGCAATAATTTTATAATGTCATGGGGGGCATGCATGAAATGTTCGTGAATGATAGTGAAACTGCCGAAATGCAGTTAAAGCCGAAAAATTAAAAATGAAACACCCAAAATTACATGAAACTCCAGAGGAGATGTGAATAGCGTGGTGACGCAATGACGTTAATCGAATTATGTGCTATAACATGTAAAACAGGATCATGAAAGGAACATTCAAAAAGCAACTCATGTAAACACCTTAATCCTATTATTGACTTATTCAGATTAAGGCAAATAATTTGATTACTGATGATGCCCATGTAAACGTAGTCAGTGTGAATAATGGCTTAATGCAAATTTCTTTTTGTAATTTATAGACAAATATATATTTGTTCTTACCAAATAAATGATAAATAAAAAAGCCATTGCACTTGCTGAGTATCCCACATCAATAACCTATTGATTCAAGACTTGGAAAATATAATGTTTTATTTATTGTTTTCATAAGCAAACTAGTTTAAAGGATCATAGTTTTGAAGTTAATAAAGTGTTGTTAGAAAAGAAAAGTATGTCAGTGAAAGCAGAAAATAACATGTATGTCCTTTTTTTCTGCATATAAATTTTTATTCTCAATGTGTATTTTTTTTATTGGCACACAAGTGTTAATAATCATTGTCAAGAGCAGTAATCAACACTAATGGTTTCTGTCATAATGCTGCTATGAGATTCTTTTGTATAACATACTGTATAATTTACACTATTACACACTTATGAAGGTATAAAATGCTCCTGTGAATCAATTTCACATGGCAAATGGCCCTGGCTTGGAATAACACAAGTTCAAGAAAGAAAATTGTTCATTTTTGAGTGAACTGCACTGCATATTTCTGCAATATTTCTGACGGCTTTAGTTTCTAACAATCACATTCAGATGGCCTCACATTACACATTCAGCTTAGTTCTGGTTCAAGAACACTGCAAAAATACTTTCCTACTTGGAGTTTCTAGTCCAAATATCTAAATATTCTTTAATCAAGAAGCATTTTCTAGAAAAGCAAAACATACAATTCTAAAAATAATCTTATTTCAAAACAAAAACAAGTTTATTTTGCTTATTTAGGGAAAAACTCATTTAATTTTGACTTTTTATATCTGAAAACAAAAAATAGTTTTTCCTTGTTTAGAAAATGCTTCTCGATTAAGGAATTTTTTGATATCTAACTATTTCCACACATTTTTGAGTGTGCTTTTGTTTTGCTCAGTAACAACTGAATGTATTAAAGAGAATATTCAGCTGAAGGTTTGAGAAATGCACAAACCAAGACTGAACAAATTTAGCTTCTGCAGTGATAGACAAGTGCTTGGACAGGCGTTTATTCTAAACCTATAAAGACTTTCACTCTATGATCTCCTGCTGCTTTATGACCCTCTCTTAAAAAAAAAAAAAACAGGCAGATGACATCCAGGCCTGGAAGAGAGAAAAAAAAACATGAGGAGTCGTGGCTGGAAGGCAGTATGGAAAAGCTCTTCATGAAGATAAAAGCTCACGGCTCATAAAAACAAGACAAAGTCACCAGACGAATGAAGCAGTCAAGAAGGCTCCTGTCCAATCAAATCCATTCCTGCTACCTGACCTCAATTTCTGCTCTTTTAATCTAATAAACAAACATCTACATCACTATTTCACTAATTAACATAATACGGCCAAAAGGAGATGGTTCTTCAGCAAAGAGATCAATCATCATGTGATGTCTATAATGCACATTCTGTCATCAAAAAGCTGCATACATTACAAATGTACTTATATGTGTACATATAAGAATCCCCTTTCACACATGACCGGCAATTTTCCGGAAAGGTCTGTAAGTGTGAACAGGCCCTTTTTGAAATTTGGTAAATTCGTTCCAGCTATTTTCCGGAAAGATAAGTTGGTACTGGTAATTTGCTGGAATTCTGTGAACGCAGAAGGAAGATTGCTGGAAAGAGCACGTTCACATCTAGAACGTGCTGACGTGAGATGTCTACTTTAGCCGATCAGAACACTCATTCACATCCACGTGGTTTATGAAAATAAATACCTTTAAATATTTTTCCAGACACATTTAGCTGCTAGATGTTAGTCAGATAATGTGTCTATGTTCATTAGTAATGCCAACTGTGGAAAAAATTATCGATAAAATGCTTATGATATGCCGCAGTTTGTTTACCTTCAAGCTCTGTTTGACGCGTGCACATGAGGGAGCCGGTAAGCGCCAGCACACACACATATTATAAACATCTCGTTTATGAATGGGAGTGAAGCAACGCATCAACATGGCAGGTGTAGTACATGAATTCCATTCAAATTACTTACATTTATACTATACAGAACATCCTTTTCTAACAGTCGTAAAGTAAATTTAGTTAAAATGTAGTATTTCTGACACAGCTTTTCTGTGTTGACGTTGTGAAGTGTTACAGACATGGCAGCGGTTATTGTGCATTGTGAAAAACAACACAAAAAACGATGGAATCTTGCATCTCCAAGCAAATCATGCCGAAATCAGGGAGAAAGGAGTATAATCTGAAAGAGTTTAAGGTAGCTTTGTTATCATTTAGAACATTATATCATTGTTGCTTAGAAATGTGTTATACAAAAAAAAAACATATATAGTTAAAGTCGGATTTATTAGCCCCCTCTGAATAATTAGCCCCCGTTTATTTATTTTTTCCAATTTCTGTTTAATGGAGAGCAGTTTAATGGACAGCAATAAAAAACAAAAATTATTTATTATAATTAATTATTATTTTTTTATTCACAAAGTGTGCAGGTTTTGTCACTGCAGTGTATCTTGGGCTTAATTACTTACTAAACAAAGTATACTTTTATAATCGACCTTTACTTAAGTATACTTCTTTTTCCTGAAGGTGTATTTACTAACTTACTTACCAAGATCAGTCTTGTACAGCCAGGGGGAGTATTGCTGCTCTGACAGCCAAGTTGGGTCAAAGCTAGAGATGCTCTGATCAGGATTTTTGCAGCTGATATTGAGTACCGATTCCTTGTCATGGTGATCAGCTGATAATGAGAACCGATTCTAATGCTTCAAGCTTTATAATGCATGGAGCACATTTTCCCTATGTATGAACCTTAAGAGAAGATCTCATCTTACCTAAGAGAATAAATGAAGGATGCTGCAAATAATACCTTAAACATGTCTCTTATAACAATTTAGGTGTGAATGTGTCTTGGCCAGAGGCAGCTTTATAGAAAATAATTCATCTATTCATTTTACTCTGGCTTAGTCCCTTATTTATCAGGGGTCGCCATAGCGGAATAAACCGCCACAGAAAATAATATAACACAGATATAAAAATTGTTATGAAAAATTACAATGAAATTTGGAAACATTGCAAATGATGAAAGAAGAATTCAACATGTCTCAATCAAGAACAAGTTTGGAGCGAATGTTTGATGCATAACAATTAAAATGCACACCTATAAATCTAATACTTCTTTACCAAAAGGAAATAGGTCTATAAACTATTGTTTGTAGAAATGAGTGTATTACAAGAATTTATATTATTAAATATTCATGTTAAAAAATAAAAAGTTTTATTTATCTAATATTTCCAGCCAGCTTTTAGTAAACTTGCAATATTATCAAAACAGAACTTTTAGTGTTTATATGTAAAAAGGCCTAAATGCATGCAGGACCATTCAAAAATTTTGCTGGTCTCCAACTATTGACAGCAGATCACTCAGCGATAGAGGGATTTGCACTCGCGATATCTTTACTGCTCTATTTATTTAACCAAAGAAATGTAATGCTTAGAGCATCACTGTGCCTCTCGCGATCTGTTGTTTTGCTCACTCACTCTCGTCGCCATGATTTCCGAGTATTTTAACTCATTTTGGAGGATCACGGGGCCGGTATAAATTTGTGGGAGACTCGTGGAGAAAAATTCAGGTTGGATGAGACGCTAGATAGGGGCTAACGCGTCACAGCAGCTCAAAAAACTGGACATACAATGGCTGCACTTGCAACAAAGAGAGCATCACTCGTGCGGGTTGTGCCAATAAACTAAACAGAGGTCCCAACGCATCTGTATATATTTTACCTGCTGCGACCGAGCGCATTACGTTCCCACACATCATTTACCTTCGTTTTGGCTGCTGTAGGCTATGTATAATATACGGAAGTGCACATGCGGTCCTGTCAGAAGTGGCGCGCAGTCTCATTCCCATATCATACAGCAGAGAGTAGCTGTGTAGAACTCCATTGTGCGCGATTCAGAGAGCAGAAATTTGTAATTAAGCGACCATGTAGAGACAGAAATCACATGTCGTTGTGTAAATAAGATATTACATTAGGCTATTTAGCTTGTGTATTAAAAGAAGTTGTGATCTGGTGGTATATATAAAATACAATTACCTTGACTTCAAGGGGGGCGGGGAAAGCCTGTGGGGGAGAGGGGGGGGGGATCAGGGCTCCCCCCTAATATAATGGTGGGGGAAACTCTGTAAAGGCTTTACTAGGTCAATAAGGTTAACTAGAAAAAATTTAGCATAAAGGGGTTAATGATTTTGACCTTAAAATGGATTTAAAAAAAATATAAACTGCTTTTATTCAAGCCAAAATAAAACGAGTAGAGGGTGGGGTATCGACTTTCTCCAGACATACTGTGAAAATTTCCTTGCTCTGTTAAACATAATTTGGGAAATATTTAAAAAGAAAAAAAAAATTCTAAGGGGGGCTAATGTTAAATTAGGGGGCTAAATTCTGACTTCAACTGTCTATTATAATGATCTACATTAAGAAACATTGTTACATTAATGACCTACGAAAAGAAAATATATTGTCATCAAAATCCAAATCATACACCATAGATATAATTTGAGAAAATTGAATACACTTTCACTTTTAAGTTGGTAATGTTTTTCAGTGTGTCAAGATTAGAAAAACGGCCAAACAGCACCATAAAATCACCAGAAATGACTCCATATGACTATGCTGTTATGGTCTGAAAGAAGAAGACAAAAGGCTCAGCACTCTCAGACGAAGGCAAATAAAAACAGATTTATGTTTACTGAAAATTCATATTGAAGTTGACACGACTCAAGTTCAAAAACCCTTAAAACTCTTCAATAGCTTTTTCCCATGTCTCTAAACATCTGTAAGTGAGTGGCTGAGTTTTGTACATCTGTTGTGGGTCGATATCAATATCTCGCGTGCTCATGTTTGCTCTCAGTAGCTGTTGTGTTAAACGCTTTCAAATGGATCTTTCGTAATGGACGATCACATCAGTCAAGATATACTGTAAATGTGAACTGGCCATGAATTTTATCAGTACAGGGAGTTAAGCTGTTGCGATCATGTTTACACTGAGATATGAATTTTCCTGATGAAAAGTGACAGTATGGAGCTTCAAATCTCTCTGTATCAAAGTTTTATAAATTGTGTGTAGCTCAATGAACAAGATAAATGAATATTTAAAGGTGAAAGGTAAATATGTATAATTCTTCTAAATGCTATATAACTGACTGATACATTTTAAAAGAATCAGAAAGAATCAGAAAGAGCTTTATTGCCAGGTATGTTCACACATACGAGGAATTTGTTTTCGTGACAGAGCTTCTACAGTGCAACAGGATTACAGAGACAGGACAAAAAACAGATAATAAATATATTTAAAAAAAATAGAAGTAGTGAGTGCAAATATTCAGATTGACAAGTGTATGTACATGTTTACTATATACAATGTTATATGTGCAGCTGTTATGTGCAAATTGGCATGTAAAGTGTGTTGTTAAATAAGTGTATATGTGTATAAAAGTGTATAGCAAGTAGTGATGTTGGTTTCGCAATTATTATCATCAAGTGTTCATGAGATGGATTGCCTGAAGGAAGAAACTGTTTCTGTGTCGGGCTGTTCTGGTGCGCAGTGCTCTGTAGCGTCGACCAGAAGGTAAAAGTTCAAAGAGGCAGTGTGCTGGGTGTGAGGGGTCCAGAGTGATTTTAGCAGCCCTTCTGCTCGCTCTGGATAAGTACAGTTCTTGGGGGGTAGGAAGGGTTGTACCAGTGATTCGCTCAGCAGTCCGAACTATTCGACGTAGTCTTTGGAGGTCATATTTAGTAGCTGAGCTAAACCACACAGTTATTGATGTGCAGATGACTGATTCAATGATGGAGGTGTAGAACTGTTTCAGCAGCTCCTTTGGGAGGTTAAACTTCCTCAGTTTATAACTAGTCTTTGATTATTAAACGAAAAAAGGATTCACCTAAGAAGATTAAAACATCCAGTTTTTACCCTTATTTATGTACATTATGTCAGATCACAGATCATTATTTTCTTAAAGCATTCCTCTATCTATCTTTAACCCAAAATAATATTATTTGGACACTTAACTGTAATTAGAAATAATATGATTCTTGAATGTTACCAAAACATTTTGTTTTAAGATCATTTTCTCTTAACATATATTAACATAGACCAATTGTTATTAATGTTATTATAAGAACATTTCATAAACATTGCTATACTAGGGTAATATTAATGCAACAATGTACTAAGCTTTAGCGTTTTTGAAAGGTTTTCAAAACAGACAACATTTTCAAATCAATCTATTTTTGCGTAAACTTTAATCCTGTACACATGTACATAAAAACAGAAAAGTCAAAATTTCTAAGCAGGGATTAATTTGGTTAAACGAGCATGAGGTGTGATGGGAATGAATGAGACCACATGAGGCCAATAAGCTACAATGACAAAATATGATGTTGAAAGCTCAGTAATAACCACTTCATGCAACAGAAAACAGCCATCCTGAAGCACTTTTAAGGTCATTGCAAAATTAAGATTGAGCTCAGATGTTTTTTGATAAACGGTGCCAAAATCAAAGTCAAGCAACAATTTTTTTGCCAAGTACTCTTTTTTTGAGCATTACAACCATCTTCCTTTTCTGTCGCCAACCATGTGTGACTAAAAACACTCAAACGCTACACAAACAACTAACTAAATCACACTTCACAATAAGGTCCTATTAGTTACTTCCTTCTTGTTTATTCTTGCTTTGGTGACAGAGCCCGGACACTGCTCATGATTTGTTTTGAATTTAGCACTTGGTTCTTGTCTTTGTATTGAACATGCGGTTAAGGCATGCTTGACAGCTTGGGCCCCAGAGCACCTGCCAGTGACAGCACAAGCCTGTGAATGTGTCTCAGTGCCAGCAATACAAACAATATAAAGACCTTGGGTGCCCAATCTCAGTCAATCTCAAGACTCCAGTTCTTGCTGTCCCTCATCAAGACTCCTGCCCAGCCTGTTCCATCCAAGACTCCTGCCAAAACTGTCCCTCATCAAGACTCCTGCCCATCCTCTCCTACCCAAGACTCCTGCCTAGCCTGTCCAACTCAAGAATCATGTCCTGCTTGCCCCATCATTCTCACTGTTCTTCTTTGGTCTGTCCCTTCTGGACCCACCATGGATGGTCCCTCCAGTTCCACCTTGGGTCTCTCACTGTCTGCTAAGGTTCCTGAAGGTCCTTCTACTCTCATGTTGTCTGTTGAAGTTTCCTGTCTTGTTTAGTCATCTAATGATTCTTGAAATCCTGTATCTTGTTGGAACTTCTCCATGGGGTTCCCCAGGTGGTGTCTCTTTTGGGCGTGTGGTTTGGGCTTGCTCAAGCAACACACCTGCTCTATCTTTGTGGCAGATGTGCCATCTTGATCCTTGTTTTCCATGGCAAGCTGTTTGATCTTTGGTTAACACTTTGGTTAAGTTGGATTTAGTTTGGACTGAGAACTGGGATCTGAGCAACCATGTCTCAAGGTAGGCGTTTTCAGAAATCATGTGTTACTGTCTTGCATTCAGTCTTGTACAGGCATTATGTGAAGCACATGACTCATGTTTAGATGCGGCCGTTGTGTTTTGTTTTATGTGAACACACATTCAATGAGTGTTCTCATTTGCTGTGTGTTCTCGTCCTGTTTGATGCGAGTACATGGCTTTTGTTTTTTTTTTCTTTGAGCCATGTTCTCTCCTGTCTATTGTCTAGTTACTCCCACCTTGTTATACCATTATTATTTTATTCTGTTCATCTGTTTCTTGATTTACACTCTTTTTTAGCTTCCTTGTGTTTTCTGTGCTGTTCTCCAGTCCAGTCATGCCCTGCCTTGTCAGTAGAGCTGCATGATTTAATCAAAAAAAGATTGCGATCTCGATTTCACCCTACAAATTTTACCCTTTGACCCTAATTCAGCGTTTCTACAATTCAGCCAATTATATTTTCAAGGTCATGAGTAGAGAAGCGTAAAGGCGGACGCACAAGTCTTCACAGCAACATGAACAGAAATGGGCAACATGGACACCTCCAAATGGTGTTAAAAGTTTTACATACTGTTTTTATAAGGTATAATTCACCCAAAAATGTCATTTCTGTCCTATGGCTCATTTTCACTGACAGGTACAGTACAGTATGGTTCGAGTCGGTACGGGTCACCTTTATCAGGCTTGCGTTTCCACTAAAGGTACCCTTTTGGTGGGCGTGGTGTATGACAGAAAGTTTCAGTCGACGTCATTTTCGCTCGAGAAAATGTCTACAGTAAAGCTGTACGGGTCGCTTACATATCAAATGAGAAGCACTTCTCACAAAACAGATGCTTTATACACATAAGCACTTCTGTATAAATGTTTATTACCAACTTTTCTATGAACATGAGTTGATTATAACTGCAGATCAATGACAGTTCGAAATAGCCTACTGTAACGTTTGTAATTATATTAAATAAATAAATAAATAAATGAACATATATAAACACATACAGCCCCTTACAGTCTCTGATATGTTACCAACTACAGAAGAACTACACACAGCAGACATTTCGTCCTTATTTAGGTTCAAAAACAACACAAAATATGGCCTACAGTCAGAGAAAACCCCTTATTTGTGTCTGTAATCTTCAGCAGCACATGTAGCATCTGTTAGACAGTAATTCCATCATTCCCAGTTCATAAAAGTCAAAAAGGTGAAGATAATAGTTATACATGGCATTTTGTTCATGTTTGCTGAAAAATAATGTGCTCCTTTTTTTCCGGTGTTACGGTTTAACTGGTGACCGTGTTAACTGGTGTCCCTTTCCAGATGTAAGCTATTTACGTTTGCAGTGATTCGTCACTTTTTCACAGCAACAAAACATGCCCATACCAAATAAAGATTCTTATTACTTGGTGTCAGTGACATTGTAAACATTATTGATTTTAATATTTGTAGCAGAACAGTATATAACCAAGATTTATCTTAAAAATAATTTTAATTTACATGTCATCAACGGGATTTGAACTTGTGTAGTCAAAAGGTTCAGCAAACATATCAATCAATTTATCTAACTGAACTACTCAGCACTACACATGAAGTGGTCTGTTTTCATATCTTTATCAGTCAAAACATGCTTTGCTGTGGTTGTGGACACGTGTTGATATGTTTCTATCGATGTTAACATGTTTACATGTTGTTTAGTTACATTTACTCGCGCTAACATGTTTCTACAAACTCTCCCACTGATAGAATAGCTCTGAATGTGAAAACGATGTTTCATCAGCTGGTCAAACCATGTTTTTTCATAGTTGTAGACTCATGTGTACCTGTGCCTTTGGACTCGTGTTAACTCGTGACCCATGCTCACACATGTAAAGTATACATACATTTATACAAAGTATAAAGATTTTACAAAAAAATGAATACAATGATGATATTATTATGCAACATATTATGTTATTGATACGTTTGCTGAATCTTTTGACTAGACGAGTTCGAATCCCGTTGATGACATGTAAATTATAATTTTTTTTTAGATTAATTTTGGTTATATACTGTTCTGCTACACAGATATTAAAATCAATAATGTTTACAAGGACATTGACACCAAGTAATAAGAATCTTTATTTGATATGGGCATGTTTTGTTGCTGTGAAAAAATGACGAATCTGCCAATCTGTAATTGTACATAGCTTACATCTGGAAAGGGACACCAGTTAACACGATCACCAGTTAAACGGTAACACCTGCTTCTCCTTTGCTTTTTCGTGCTACACTCTAGTGTTTGTCAGTGTCTGACAGAATTGGGTTTCAAAAGCACGTTAATAATCAAGCGCACGTTATTATCATCAGCTCAAGAAGTTTGTTTTTTCAGATATAAACGCACGGCGAGCGGAAGCAAGAAAGCGAAACCGCTCGCACTTCATAAAAACTCATAAAAAACTACGAGGCAAAGAGTAGATTCTGCTCTACTCCTTAGCTTTGTGGCTGTTCATTAAGACGACGACAAGGTTTGTTTGAGCCCGGATCGACCATGGCTCTTTATTATATGTAATTCTGCTGTAATCTCTCGGCTGTGTATTTTAAACATGGCAGGTTTTTTGTTTTCATTCTGGCTTGTTGCGTAAGCGAATGACATATCTCTGCAAACCTATAGCGTTCAGCTGTGTGTCTAGCTCCACCTTTTGGTACCCTTTCTCGTGTTTGGTACCCTTTCAAAAGGGTGCCGAAAAAGTGGTACGGTACGGTTCGGTTCGGTACATTTTTTGACAGTGGAAACGGCCATAAAAGCGTACCAAACAGACCGTACCACTCAGTGGAAACGGGCCATTAATGTAATGAACCGGCCGCGAAATGACACGTGAGCTGATGCACTGTTTGTTTACTACCGAGAGGACGCGCACATGTCTGCCATTGATGTCTACTTAGTGAACAGAACCTGCATTGGCTGTGAATAACAGCTAATAACGTTGTAAATAACGTTCAGTTTGTTGCACAGAGCGAACGTTTGGGAGCCGAGCAGGAAGTATGATTTGCAGGTGTGTTTTTTACCCAAAGTGATCATATCGCGTTTTATAGTTATAGTTTATAGACAAAAGCTTGATATGTTTTTTCTTTCATAGCAAACACAATGTGTTGTGCATGAAAATAAATGTTTACTTGATCAGTATAACTACTCTAGCCTATATAATGTTGAATATAATGCTAGAGGGAACCTGATAATGACAAATGTTTCATTTTAGCAGAGAAAAAAAATGGTCTTATAATGTTGTCAATGACAAATGACAAGCATATGTCTCAAACATAATAATTCAACTTGTATTCTGTTGTATTCTGATGTCATCACTTTACTGTGAATTAACAAACAGGACATATTTAAAGTCTGTTCAAGTCCACCATTCCAAGTCTTTAGCATTTTAACAAACAGTAGACCTTTAGGGCTAATATTGTTGTTTTACCATGTTTTAGAAATAACAATAATAATAGCCTACTCGTATTTACCTTTATTTTACATCTACAGAATCATGAAAAAAATTGTGATCTTCATTTTAAGCAAAAAAAATGTGATCTTTATTTTAGGCAAAAAAAAAAATGTGATTCTCATTTTAGCCAGAATCGTGCAGCTCTACTTGTCAGCCCAGTCTAGTTTTGTTTTCCAGTGAATTTTTTTCACCTCTGGGTAGTTTTTGTTTTATTTTCTCATAAATAAAAATCTATTTTTCTCTAAATTTGAGTCCTTGCTCCTTCCCTCACCCCAGAATCCTGACACAATTAGATACACTAAAAAATGCTGTAAAACAGCCACATTCAACAGTAGAATTCCGTCATGCTACTAAAACAGTGATAATCTGTTAAAAACAGTGCATTCTGTATGTGTTTGTATGTATTTATTTTCGTCACAAATTATTAACATTACTTCAAAAAACTAAAACAAACCACTTGAGTGGAAAGACAAAAGTTCTCAAGTTTCATTAGAAATATGTTTTTGTTTGTGTTCTAAAAATAAATGAACATCTTATGGGTTTGCAAAGACATAAAGATGAGTAAATGATGACAGAATTTTTATTATGTGGTAAGCTAACTCTTAAACACTTACAGCTTTGTAAAGTGTATTAGTAAATGTTGAAATGAGCATTTTATAAATGCTTTAGAAAGACATATTTCACTATTTTAAAATCATAACTAAGGCTAAGTTTGGGCTGTGAGTAAAAAATCTGATAAACATCTAACAATAGAAATAGACATGAATGAACGACTACATGATGTCAAATGACTCATCTGTATATTTGATGACATTTAGCTTTAGCCTATTAAATGAAATGGTGGGATAGTTAATACTAACAAATAGAACCTTTTTGTAAACTGCTACAAAATAATGTAACAGAATAGATGTTTGTCATCCTAAACCAGAGGAGCTTTAAGGATATCCATGACTTGATGGAACAAATTGAGAAAATCTTTCTGTAGAGCTTCATGAAACCTTTCGAGACCTTTTGAAAGCCGTGCAGACCAAGATGGGAGAAAGCTGTAGGGGGCTAAAGGAAAGTTCTCACCTCCGCTGAACCCTCAAATGCCAGACGTGAAAAACTGAAACATTAGGAGAGGAAGTGTATCGCAAGAAAGAGCAGAAGTCCATTAATTTCTCAACGTCAGGAATAACTCAAATGGCTTATCCATATGGAGGATGATGACAAATGTCCATACCCCCCCTTATGAACACACAAATCCGCTTGCACTTGACTTTGAAAGACGTTGTCCAGAGGTTCCTTCTTGACCCTTCAGCGCTCTCATTTTGCCTGATTCAAGAGTATTATCATAAGTCCCAACCTCAGTCCGACAAAAACCATATGTGCAGAAACAAAGAGTTCCTGAGAGTGCTCTCATAATAAACGTGCAAACGCCTTCACTGTGAGGTGTCTGAAGTATACAGGTCATCATTATGATGTCACACAGGGCAGAAAGTGAACTAAAATACCTGCTGCAGTTTGTATCAGCACACACTCTGCATTATGGGAACAACCTGGGTGTTCTGAATGTCTGCAAGCCATTGAGCTGCCATTGAAGTTCAGGTATCTGCAGGCCACACGCAACACACTCACAGTAAGCATGAGCCGCTTTTCCACTATCAGGCCGAACGGTTCTTTTATCTTAACCATTCCATTCCTTGCTAATCACCATGGATATGGTTTCATTTTCCACAGTGGTGCTGATAACGGTACTCTCTGGAATGTAATTCAAATGCATGAGTCGTTTCCTTGGTAAGCAAGTGCAAAGCCCCAGTCAGGATCACAAGATTTTTATTGTCGGTTACGAAAAGGCACTATGTCAGATTTTGCAATTTCTTTCTTGATAAAATTTTGACTTGTCGTGGGTAACAAATGTGCCAGACTACATGTTCCTTCACGATCAGTCATCCCATGATGTCTACAACTAGCATTATTTTCCAAAGCAGTCACAGGCGTTGCTATATCAATGTATTATATTTCAATTTCATTTTTTTTTAATCCTATGTCAATCTCAGTAAACACTGATGCTTGCTGACTACTAGACTACATTATTTAAGGGCATTCGTTATGAGATGGATAGGATTAAACCTATGATTCTTTTTTAACATTAAGGTACTTTCTATGAAATCTAAATGTGTATTTTCCTGCCAGGGTTGCTTTTTAAACACTCCCTCACCTGAACTTGCCGTGAGTGTGACGTGGAAAATAAAAGCACATCAGCAGCAAGGAAAAATCTGAAGCTCAAGACATAATCTTTAAAATACCAACATATTAAAAAATTATAAAATAAATAACTAACTATATCAAATAATTATAGCAAATAAATAACAAAAAAGTTTTTTTTGTGAATACAACAATTAAAGTGAAGCCTTAATTAAATCCTTATTTTCCACAGAGCAAAACAAATCAACTACCTGTATAGTTGAGTAGCACAAACAAAAACATAATGTGTGTATTTTTCTTGGGAAAAATATCTTTTTGAAACGAATTTCGTTTTATATAATTTTTATTTAAATTTTTATGTTTTTTGTCAGTTATCTTCTAGATAAACAAGTATAAGACATAACATTTGAGGTGAAATGCTTCAAAACAAGTCCGTTTACAAGTCAAAATACGAATTGCCATGAGATTGTGTTGGTTTGCTAAATACAATAATAATCTAGCCTAAATAAAATTAAAGCGAAATATTCACAGTTTCAGAGAAGCCTGTATTAAACTGTTTTCACTATTAATGACAAATTTGAATAAGCAGGAAATGCTTTTGCAATGTATTCGCAAAACTGATCATATCAAGGAAATCATGCCAAAAACATGACAAATTCATGTGATCTGACCGGGGCTTTACTGTACAAACTTTACTGCCCGGTGTTACATCCTTTTTAGTAATACGATCTAGGGGGTTAATAAAAGATTGACATTAAAAAATGTTTTTATGATATTGGCCACAAAACTCACAATGCAAAAAATTGTAGAAGGACAACAAACTAAGATAAGATAGTAAGTCGCCAGTAAATAAGTAAAACCAAAAGTATATATAATTTGCAACAATATTATGAATAACAGAAATAGAACATCAGCGATCCAAAAACACTCAGAACTGGTGAGGATATAGAAAATAACAGTGCCAAAAAAAAATCTATAAATAAAACAAAACATAATGTCTAAAACAACACAAAATCAAATCTAATGCTAAAACAAAGAGAAATGTGAAAGAAAATATTCAACATTAATAATCAATGACTAAGAATTTTAGATAAATAACCAAAAAACATGGATGCTTATTAATAGGGTAGTATTGGTTACACTTACAGTGATCAGCATAATTGAGTACAACTCATTTTGAAAATAAATTTAAGACAATTAAATTCAAGTAAAATGTTGCAAATCAAAACTTAAACCTACAAAGTTTCAACTAAATATAGAATTGTATTTTGCTTCTCTTGATATTTGCTATTTTTTAAATTTTTTTTGTATTTAATATTTTTCTTTAACATAAATTTGGGTGTACTAGTTTTTGGACCATTATCGTAAGTTATTTTGTTAGATTAGCTCCAGATTCAGCTTCAGCTTCAGTATTGACTAATCAAATGTATACACACAAATAAAATATTGTATAGCTTCCTATTAAAAATATGAATCTAAAAGATATATTTGTGAGAGATGTATATCCATATGCTGAGCACTGTACATCGTATCCTAAGAAAACGTAATGCAACAAGATTCCAGCGACAAGCAATTTTGCTGTCTGCACCAAACGCAATACGACATGACAGAAATGTTTAAATACCAGCCACTGCATTCCCAACAAAATTGTAAAGGCTTTTAATTTAATTAATACATATTAAACCTCTTTAACATTATTAATAGGCTACTAAGTGACTGATGGTAGTTTGCATTGAGTCACAGTTCAGACTTTCATTTTCCAACCTTCTGCTAGTTATTTTATTTTCAAGATTTTAGGTGAACTATCTGCTGTTGCTTTCAGAAGTATAGCAATAAATGTCACATATAAATGGTTTTTAAACTCACACAAGGAGCATTTAACAATCAATAAAGCACATAATCTGTACCTGAGGTGATCATTATCATAGTAATGCTGTTGTTTTGCTGCAAGTTCATAACGTCACAGAAATAGAAATGGTTTTTGAAATAGAAATAGTGTGCTTCACAGTTACAGATGGTTAGGTCAGAAAACCCCTTTTAAAATATAAAGATAACTTTTATTGCATATCACGGTGCTGCATTGCTTGTAGTTAGGACACGGTGTTAGAAGGTGAATAACTGTAAATTGAATTTCCCGCATAATTCCCTACATTACATTACACATACATTAAAGCTTTGTTATATCTAATGTTGATAAATGATGTTTATTGCATTACTTAATTGTCGTGTGTGTTACCAAGATGGTGTTTAGTAGATGTGTTAATGCCAATGAGCACCTTCTAGATATCAATATGTTTCTCTGTTTGTGGTGAGCTTTGGTTCATCATATGACTGTCTCATCAACACCTGCTTTTTTAATGGTGTTTTATTTTTATCTGTGTAACAAATGTGTAGATGTTAGTACTTTTGGAAGTGTTTCAATCGGCCCCCTTGTTCAGTAGTCAGTGCTCAGATCAGGGCATCAGCCATTTTATGTGTTGCCTCATCATAGAATTCTTCCAGTGCACTGACACATTCATTCATTGCAAAGTCCCACAAGGCACAGTGAAAATAAGGGCACATTGATGCACACTATATGCCCTTAATGGATGTTCTAAAGTGGGAAACATGTCATGTGAACCAAATCATCAAACTTAACAACAAACAAAAAAGAATGTTATTTATTTATATTTAACATGAACAAACATAGCTAGACAGGTTAAGAACAATCTAGCAAACATTAATACATTGTTCAGTGGTTGAAATGTTGCTTATATAAAAAACAATATTATTTAGCTATAATATCTTTTAAAAACGTTGTAAAATGACAATATTAGTTCTGTTGTTGTTTAAAAATTCCAAATTCCAAGATGTTTTTATGTCACAGTCAGTGTGTCTTTTTGTGTGGTGAACTGAGTTTATCAGTGCCTGAATTCATGCATACAAACTACTGATTCATGAGCACTGGAGCTAGGGAGCTGATTCAGATGCACCCTGTATAAATTAATGAAATATAGTAATTTACCATGAATTTCTTTCATGGTTTTTACCATATTTAAGGATACATTTCTAGCAACCACAGCTGCCTTATTTAACATAGATTTTACTGTTTTTAAAGTGCACATTTGGAACACATAAAGGAACACAGTTGGAGGTAAATGTGTACATGTGCAGTGCTGAGAATTGTAGAACGGCTCTGTTAGTGTAAAAATATTATAAGAGTAAAAATAATAAAGTGTAAAAAAAAACAACAACTACCAAGGTTTTGTTCAAACAATAGGGCCGTTTCTGAACTCTGAGAGTAAACTAATAATAATTTGCAAACACAAATCACTGTAAAGTGTCTGAAATTCACAAGACATCATTATGCATCATTGCCAGGGCCTCATATTTGAGAACAGAGAAATATGTTATAGAAATTCAATTATATATCTAGTGTTACATGTGTTTGCATTTTTTTTTACACATCCACTAAAAGCAACCATGTGCATTTTTTGACAATCTCAAATACATTACTAGTAGAGATGTAACGATTCACCTGACACACAATTCGATACGATTCACATTACTAATCTCACGATTCACGATTTAGTCACGATTTTTAAACAAAATTATTTGAGACAAATTTAAGGTGAAGAGCCCTTTAAATTTCTTTTCTTAATTGCTACACATTTTTTTGTAAAATAATATGTTTTATGCCATAACTAAATTGCTATTTTAAAAACAAAATAAAAAATATATAATAATAATAATTTCAAACTTAAACTGACTCTGCTGATGAGAAAACTGGCGACTGAGAGGGCTGGCGAGGAGAGGTAAGCCTTTCCTAAACCAGAGAGCAGGGTTTACAAAGTGTGATACACTATGCATGACCTAATTTGAAAAGGAAAGGGTAAAAATAATCTAATACCTGGTTCTGTAACAGAACAACTTTCTCTTTCAGTTTGAAACACATCTTCACACTTTCGCTATGAAAACACTAATGCACCGTGTGATCTCCGTAGCACTCGGAGCAAGTGGAGCTGCAATTCATCTGGTCCATGTGGTTTGGCTTATTAATAGTATTTTTGCATATAGACGTCTGTGACAGCAGTTTTCACTGTGCTGACAGTTTATGTGCATCATATTCGTTGTTCTGTTAGTGTAAGCCAATGTATTTTTGCAGTATTTGCACAGAGTTTGTGTTTTGTCTGGCGGACTTCACCGCTGTCATTTTACACTGTACACTTACTCAAAATGTATCGCAGTTCATTTAACATTTCTACCGATTTGAATCATCACATTTTTAAATTGATTTTCAACCGGCTCACAGTGAATCGTTAAATCACTAGTTACCAGGGAATGTTTTCTCATACGTGCCATTTTTTTTGTAAATCCACCAGAGGCCGCTGTGTACATTTCTGCTAATCTCAAAATCCCCTTTGCACATGTCTGTGAGAGAGAAGCCAGTCGGCTTGTCGTGCTTGTGTCAGTTTGCAATCGACTCCCTGACACACTAATCCCAACCCATAGTGTTTTCAGAACCAAACTAGAAAAGCTTTTAGCACATTTTCACACTGCTTTTTTTGTTTTTGTTTTGTTTTATCTGGTTTCTGGAAGCATCCTTCACAAGACTTAATCCTCGGTCTGCTCAGCTCTGTGTCTGAAGCCTGTATTCGAATCCAGTCTTAAACATGCACTTGCAAACTTCCCTTCTCTTTTTCCCTAGGTGAAATCCCCACCATCATTTAACGTGCATTTCATCAAGTGAACAAGGTAAGTTTACATGGACATACCCTCAATCACTCGATTCTGATAGGAAGCAAGTCGGCTTCCTATCTTTACTCCAGCACCTATATGTCCCTAAATGCAATGCAATTAAGATGTCAAAGCAGTGTAGTTCTCAAGTGCTGAGGGTTTACGACAATCTATTTAAACCCATTTAGATGTTCCACCAGTAATGGACACTTGTGTGACATAATCAACAATGTACATCCGAGGGAACGAGACAGGGGAAAGTTAGTGACTGAAGAACATAAAAAATTAGATTGGAATGCAGCCCAAGTGTGACACCATACAAGGTGAGCTAATGAACAAACTGACCACTCTGGAAAACTGCTCCATCCATAGAGGGGTAAAGGGTCAGAGGTAGCTTAAAAAAGGATCAGAAGTTGGCAACATCATACCCGCCCCACAGCGTTCTTTTCACACACAAATTGCAGCCATACCTAGCCCAGGGCATACATTTCATGGTTCCCAAAAATATAGCACTGAGCACATATTCCCAATGAGTCTGTGTCATAATTATGATGTCACACAGGGCCGAACATGAACTGGAATGAATGCAAGGCTTGCTGCAGTTTGAATCAGCACACACTCTGCATTATGGGAACAACCTGGGTGTTCTGAATGTCTGCAACCCATTGAGCTGCCATTGCAGTTCAGGTGTCTGCAGGCCACACGCAACACACTCACAGTAAACATGCTGCTAAGGGTGGAGAAACTATGACACAAGGCCACAGAGTTCATCAGCCTGCAGAAATGCAGCCATTTCTTCTCATATGGTTCAAATGAATCCGTCATCATAAACTATTTTACGTGCCGTTAAAGGTAACAAGGCATATTTCAGATATGTAAATGGTAACCAACCATGGTTTACTTTAGGAATGGTAATGTTGGCTTTGAGGCTGTCTGTGGTTTTGAAACTAAATGCATTGCTTTAGGTGGAAACCACAGTTGATTTCAAGCTGTTTTGATATCTGCTGTGTTTCTTTAAGAATGTGTAGAGCACTTTAAGCATGAAGCAGTTTGAACTGAGGTTTAATGTCACCAAAATTATGTACTTAAGCTTCTGGAAAAAATTTTATGGACAGTAAAGCCATCGCAATACTTAAGTGATCTCACAGAATATTATCTACACACTCTATTGTGATCAACTTTCTATTACAGAAAGATTATGTTACATGAAAGATTAAACTGAGTAATTTTTTAGGCTGTTTAGTTTTACAGCAATTTCAAAAATAAATCAGCAAGAAATTACAATGTCAGGTTACATGTGAAGGTCCAACAGGCATGTAGTGTTTTTGATTGCAATTTATTTGTAAAAGCTGTGTTATGTTACAAATACGGTGAATTGTATGGCAATGAACGGTTTGAAGTCAATTATTAAAATGAATGATAACCACCTTGTTTTGGTTTATACAGTAACTCTATCTACACAAATTATAGTAACACTATAACACTATTAGTCTTAAACAACCAAATCCTTAATCTAAATCTAAATCTGAAACTACCAAATGTGCTTTATGCATTTACAATTTTCTAATTCAGAAAATAAAAGAAAATAAACCAATTACAAAAACGAAGTTTGTGTGAGGAAGAGGGAGTGAAAATATAAGGCAAAATAAATAAAAAATTTAACTGGGCTCTTTTAAACTGTTAAAGATTGAGTTGATATTTTTCATATATATATATATATATATATATATATATATATATATATATATATATATATATATATATATATATATATATATATATATATATATATATATATATATATATATATATATATACACACACACAGTTGAAGTCAGAATTATTAGCCCCCCTGTTTATTTTTTTCCCCCAAACACATTTCTAAACATAATAGTTTTAAATAACTAATTTCTAATAACTGATTTATTTACATGATGACAACAAATACATTACATTTTACTAGATATTTTTCAAGACACTTTTATACAGCTTAAAGTGACATTTAAAGGCTTAACTAGGTTAATTAGGTTAACTAGGTATGTTAGGGTAATTGATATATCTACAGTAGGAAATGTACAAAATGTCTTCATGGAACATGATATTTACTTAATATTATAATGATTTTGGCATAAAAGAAAAAAATATAAATTTGACCCATACAAAGTATGGGTCTCTTATGTCACCCAGGGTCACACAAATGGATTTTATAATACCAATATAAACACTTTATATTTAAAAATGTACCTTTACAAAGGTACCACCCCAGAAACAGATTTGTATTCTTGACAGTGCACTATAAGGCAGATTTATCAGCATGAGAAACAAAATATACAACGACTGCTTTCAGATACATAATGAGACTCATTTACATTTCCAAAATCAGCAGTTGCCAAACAAAGCTGGAATAAGTTCTTCTGCGAAACTTCCAGGAACTGTTAAATGTAATGAGCTCCCCAAATCTCAGAGCGGAGTCAGCAGCGGCCATCATTGTGCCTGAACTCAATGACCACACACAGAGTGACCCGCATGTGTGACCCGCTGACCCTCACCTGCTGATCACGGCCCACAGCCTGAGCCCTAGTCCAGCATGGGTCAACCCGGACTCATCTGCTTTAGAGCTTTACTTAACCCTCCCAATGACTTAAGGGTAAAATGACCCGGTACCATTTTAACAACAGAGAAACAAACCTAAATAGTGTTTTTTTTTTATTTAAAAATGTAGTCAGTTTTTAAAAATGACCGCAAAATGAGAAAAAATGAATGTCCTTCGGGTCCCGCCAACTATAAAACAATCTTTACACCACAAAAACTACTGACACACACTGACACATACTGAAACACACACATACACAATAAGAATCTGCTGCTTCAACTTTGATGAAACCTGCCTAGCTAAAAACTTTTTACACTTTTTACAATGTACTTTTAGCATTAGAAAATACACTGTTTACTTTAGTCAAGAACGAGTGTTGATTAAACTGAGTTTGAGATGAAGATGAGATTGATTCTTCATGCAAAATAGAGATTTGTTGATTGAAATTCAATTTATGTGCTTTATTTTAGAGGTTTAGTAAAAGAGGTTGATTTTTTACCAGAAGAATGAACGGCATATACAGAATTCTAAGATAACACAAGGCTTTAGAAAGAGAGTGGCTTAATCCTGGCACTGCAGAAGTACACTAAACTGTAACCACTGTGCTGCAACTCACCCGAGGTCAAGCCTGACGGATGAGACTGGACAAGTGCTGGGAGACGCCCTGATCCAGTCCCCGCACTGTTTAACTGGAGCTGCTGCTTTCTGACACATGCCGGACCAGAAAAAGACTTCAAAGACAGCTCAAATACACTTCAAGGCAAGAGGTGAACAGGGCGATCATTTTAGACATCACTATACTCCTGCAGTTAAGCACAGTGCATTAAGTGATATTAAACTATCTGTTTTTGAAGTTTTTTCAGATTAAATGACCAAATGAGGCATTACTGATTTAAAAATGCATTTGAGTGCTTTAATGAAAATTCATTTGCATCCATTTCAATAATAGAAATCTGAGTAAAGTCAGGTTTGTAATTCCTGTTATATTTTGTTGATGTTGTAGAGACATTCATATATAAATATTTTTAGTGTGCGCACCAAATGATAATGACACTTTTGTTTAAATTCAAGAACAAAGCTGGAAAGTTTGGTGTATTCTGAGTGCTTCTGGACTGCATGAAAATTAATTTTTATTTTTATTTTTTTTAGAATGATTTGCTTTATTACGGAAGCGTAGAGCTGCCACCCAGGTAAAAAAAAATCTGAGCTTTATCACGTTTGTACAATATACTTTTCACGTTCTTACAATATAATATCACGTTCTTACAATATAATATCACGTTTGTACAATATACTTTTCACGTTCTTACAATATAATATCACGTTTTTACAATATAATATCACGTTTGTACAATATACTTTTCACGTTCTTACAATATAATATCACGTTCTTACAATATAATATCACATTTGTACAATATACTTTTCACGTTCTTACAATATAATATCACGTTCTTACAATATAATATCACGTTTGTACAATATAATTATCACGTTCTTACAATATAATATCACATTCTTACAATATAATATCACGTTCTTACAATATAATATCACGTTTGTACAATATACTTTTCACGTTCTTTCAATATAATATCACGTTCTTACAATATAATATCACGTTTGTACAATATAATTATCACGTTCTTACAATATAATATCATGTTTGTACAATATAATTATCACGTTATTACGTGAAAACTTTATTGTTTAGGCTACATTTACCTGGTACGATCAGAGCGTGAGAAAATGTCTCGTTTAACAGAGTTAATTAAGTTCTATTTTATGCTTGGATTGAGACATGGGGAAATTTATGTTTTCTTGTTGCATCCGTTGGAGACATTCGTCGGGTACACCACGATTCCGTAGAAATCTCAATAGTGGGCTATCCACGTTTATTGTGGCCATGTTGCAAGCAGCTCATAGCTTAAACTGACAGTTTTCAGGTAGGCAGGCTCTTCGTCTTCGCACCTGACAATAAAGTTTTCAAGTAATAACGTGATAATTATATTGTACGAACGTGAAAAGTATATTGTACAAACGTGAAAAGTATATTGTACAAACGTGATATTATATTGTAAGAACGTGAAAAGTATATTGTACAAACGTGATATTATATTGTAAGAACGTGATATTTTATTGTACAAACGTGATATTATATTGTAAGAACGTGATATTATATTGTAAGAACGTGATATTATATTGTAAGAACGTGAAAAGTATATTGTACAAACGTGATATTATATTGTAAGAACGTGATATTATATTGTACAAACGTGATATTATATTGTAAGAACGTGAAAAGTATATTGTACAAACGTGATATTATATTGTAAGAACGTGATATTATATTGTAAGAATGTGAAAAGTATATTGTACAAACGTGATAAAGCTCAGATTTTTTTTACTTGGGTGGCAGCTCTACGTTTCCGTACTTTATAACTAATATTTTCTTACCTTTAAAGATATATTTTGCAATTGAAATCAACAGAAATTACCATAAACATTTAGTTATGGTGGGATAAAATAAACACAAAAATGTGTATTTTTAATGGTTTTTTAGAGCATATGATACACTCAAAAAAAATCAACTAGGCATGTATTGGATTTACAAAATAAAAATTTGTCAGATTGATAAGAACAAATCAAGTTTACATATGTTAAATGATTAATTCATGTTATTTGAAACTGAATCAAGAAATAATCAAATGAATTTGATCAGAACATGTTGATTCAATGAGACTGAGACGCTTCAAATCGACAACTCTCTGGAGAGTCACTTCGCGCATATCAGTAGGTGGCGGTAGTGCGTTTGGATGTCACCATACGAAAACAACAAGAAGAAGTATGTTGTTTTTGCTGAGACATCAACAGTGTTTTGGCAAAGGGTACTTGATTGAAGCTGTTGTTGCACACTTATATTTTATTTCCGGGAGTGGAGCAGTCACATATACACAGTGGTGGATTGTTTTTTTCCCAAATGTGAATGTTTTCATGTGATACAACAGCAAGCTTTTTGCTAATTCATATTTGTTAAATATTTAATACTAAAATATTGTCACGCAATGTTACTGTATTTGTTGGTTTGTTTTTATTAGGCCAAGGTTTGCCTTACATATTCCCAATAAGATTAGTGTCCTAAAGCATAGTTTGGGAATTGGTTTTCCCAAGAGCTTGAATGTTATGCATGTTATGTTGTTGGCTAAATGTTTCTTATACATTTTATATTACATATTACAATTTTGGATATTTTATAACATTTTGTATCAGAATATTAAAGAAGAAATTTGTTTAAATGTGATTGGTGCCTGCTAAAGGCTATAATAAAAGAAATATATATATATATATATATATATATATATATATATATATATATATATATATATATATATATATATATATATATATATATATATATCATGTTTTCTGTCCTTTTTGTGTTGAATTACTTAATTTTAAATCTTGCTTCATAGTATTGTCATTTACAAAATGTAATTTAAACAACAATATTGAACAAGAAATTTACTAGCTGATTTAACAAGACATAATTTTGTTAAAGTAAAGCTTTAGTGTTACATTGAGTAAATTAGAATCATTTTAATTAGAATAACACAATACAAACATTTTGAGTCAATTAGTTGCAAAGAAGTTAGACTGACATATTGAAACCATGTTTTATCTACAAATGTGCTTTGTGTTCATACAACATGTTCAAAGCAGTTCACGTTTACTTGATTGGATTAGATGCATAAAGGGTGCCACGATTAAATCATGTTCATTCAACAATTTTTTTTTTTTGAGTGTAGAATGATAGAAGAGCATAGAAACAATTTAAAAATTTATCCGAAGGATGAAGGGCATAGAGAATTCTAAAACAATCAAAGGGTTAAGAGAAGAGAGAGTGGCTTAATCCCACTCCAGAAGTGCAAAACAATAAATTATATTATATAATAAAATTATTCATTCATTCATTTTCTTTTTGGCTTAGTCCCTTTATTAATTTGGGGTCACCACAGTGGAATGAACCGCCAACTTATCCAGCTGTTTTATGCAATGAATGCCCTTCCAGATGCAACCCATCACTGGGAAACACCCATACACTCATTCACACACGGGCAATTTTAGCTTACCCAATTCACCTGTACCGCATGTCTTTGGACTTGTGGGGAAAACTGGAGCACCCGGAGGAAACCCACGCAAACACGGGGAGAACATTTAAACTCCACATAGAAAGGGCAACTGACCCAGCTGAGGCTCGAACCAATGACCTTCTTGCTGTGAGGCGACAGCGCTACCTACTGCGCCACTGCGTCACCCATTATATATTTATATGATATATATAATATTTATAATTATATATATATATAATTAATTATATTAATTATATTATATTAATATTAATAATATTTACTGCACACATATACATACAACCCCCCCCCCCCACACACACACACACACACACGTACATTAAGCTTAATATTACAATACCTCTTGGGTCTAAACTGTCTAAACAGAACAACAGTAGTGAGGGTTTTTGCAGGTTCCACCTAGTTAAATGTAAGACTTTTTGAGACATTTTTAAGACCATTATGAATGAAATTTTAGACTAAGAAAGGGATAAAGGCAAATGAATTTATCAAAAGTCCCAGATGGAAAATCATTTTAGTTGACTTATAAAAAATATTTAATACATTTAATAATACAATAATAGTTTAATAATAAACGATTAAAATATTTTAGATTCTATTTCTTAGTTAAATATTTTAAATATTGTGTAAAAACAAGCAAGTATCCATACACTCTTTTTTCCAACATAAACTTTTTTAAAAATAAAAAGTGAACAAATGTTTTAAAAGTTTTAAAAACTAGAATATACTAAATTTATGCACAACAATCTGTCCAGGTCGGTGTCCTCAGCAGTATACAGAAACAAATGTTTTAAACAAATGTTATTGTAAGGAAAATAATTAAACCATTTTGATAGAGTTAAAAATGACCTTCTTAAGTAAAAAGTTTAAAGTTTTATTGAGATGATTGTTGGTGATTGTATGGGTTTTGGCAATACAACACAGATTGGGTGGCAATACATGAACAAAGGAAAATTAAAACCTGTTTAAAAAAAAGATTTAAGGCCTACAACACAATATTTCTGTAAATTTAAGTCTTTTTAAGGCCTAAAATTTGGATTTTGAGATTTAAGACATCTGAAGACTTTTTAAGACCCTGCTGAAACCCTGAGTAAGTACACTGATAAAAAAAGTATATCAACACTATGAAAACTATGCACATACAATATTTAAAATCAAAACATACATAACATAAAATCATTAGACTTTTCTTTATACCTGTCATAAAATAAAGTATATATATATTTTTAAGTATATCTAAATGTTACAAGTACAATAAACGTAGACAAACTATACACTCTTTTTGGTTTAAAAGATGTAATAATAGCATAATTGAGCAAACATGTTTTTTTGTAAAGGAAGGAATTTAAGGTTTATTCAGTTTAACGGATCAACTAATCATGTGTCTAAAACCAACAACAGCTACTTCACAACCAAACAAGATATTACAAGAAATAAAAAACAGCGTCTTCCTGGTCTGGGCTTTAAACGAATAAACAGAAGCTAACTTCAAGTGCACTTCTAGAGAAGCAGTTCAGCCTGGGAGGATGTGAAAAAGCTTATTTTCACAAGTAACACAACATTTACTTTACCTGTTATTGGAAGGGCTGACGGTGGATTACTTCCATCTGAAAGCAATTAGGACAGCTTAAATGCTTGGTGTGAGAAATACGGCTTTCACAAGGAATGTTTTTGCTCTTTTTCATTCAGGGGTTTTAAAGCTCAGGCCCTCGGGGCGAGTGGTGGCTGCTGATTCGCCGACGGCACCCAGAGATGTCTGGGTTTAGGCAATTACCATTAATGAGCTAACCATGTTTACTGGCTTATCGGAGAACAATTATGGTTACATATCACAAGTATAAAAAAATCAGGCAGTCTTCATGGTCTGCTTGAGTCTCAGAACCACTACTGCGACTGCTAGAAAGAAACTGGCATTTCAAAAGAGTTAAAAAGGCAACAAGTTAGGAATGGGATAGTACACATATTTGTACAGATTTTTTTATACTTCATATAGGCTCACATCCCCTGACAGCCAGGTACTGAGTAATGAAAGAGTTTCAACTGTGCTGCACAGAGCCGGCCCAAGGCATAAGCGGACTAAGCGGCTGCTTAGGGCCCCATGGCCACCAGGGGGCCCCCAAGAGTGCACAAAATATATGAGTGACTTTCGTTTTATGTTTGTTTGTTGGGTTATGGATAAGGGGTGGGACAAAACATATGCCCATTTATCATGTTATTTCCGGCCGCGATACATACTCTGGCGCCACGTATCGATACTTATCTAAATTTACAAAAGATATGAATTAATTAATTAGTCTTTCACACTGACTGCAACAGATTACCGCTTTAAATACAGTACACTCAGCCACCACCAGGCGCTTCCCATAACAGCAGATCATCAGAGACCCACCGGCGTCATGTAAACCGCTGACAGGTGAGCCATTGCAATGGTGGAAATCTCAGGCATACGGACATTCTTCTATCCAAGCTGGACCAAGGTATTTGTATTTCAGACATCCAGCTCCCCCTAATTTTCTGCTAGTTTCTTCCTCACAGATGCGCTTTCACTTCGCTATAGCGCTCGCGCGTGCCCGCGGGCAGTGCTGTGACTTAAATGTGCTCAAACTTTTTAATTCCGCCAAAATATGTATTAGATAAAGATATCAATATGGGATGAACATATAATTTAAAAGGCCTTGCGTTTATTTAACCCTTACAGATTTTGGCAAAGTCTTGTAGATGGTATTTTGGCTAAAAATATTAGGGTAATTAAAAAATCTTTTTAAATAGATGAGTGAATAACTGATGTTCTCCACTGCTGAAAACTTCATACGCGATCAGAGGAGTCTGTTCTCACCTCTCAGAGCATTCTGATCAGTTAAAGAAAAAATATTAATGCATTTAAAATATTACAAATATTTAATGCATGATTGTTTATTCAAAATAAACCAGGGCTAAGCATAACATGTTTTCATAAAATAAGTTGATCAAGTTGTAATAAGTGTTTTAAGTTTACAGAAAACTAGAAAGCAATAATTGACTATTTTGACAGTGTTTTCTTAAATGCATATTCCACAAAATTGAGATTCTGCTGCTATGATAGAGATGATTGTGATTTTCAATCACAAACTGGTCTTTGCACATCAGCATTGTTAAGTTGTTTGACAATTTTAGAAACATGCTGTTATTAAAAGAAATGCATCATAACTTTTTGATGCATTTTATCCATTTTTCATGATATATTTGTGATTGTTTTTTTTTGTAATCTGTTGATTTATCGCAGAATCTGATATCGTGATTGAAGCAACAGTGCACGGCACAGCAGCAAAACGCTTCATAAACTTGGTGATAAAAAATAAGCCTCTGATTTATACATTAGTTTCAAATTGTTTCAAATCAATTTGTTTTGTTTTTTTAATAAAAAAAAGCTCAATAATCTGCCAATTAGGGTAAATAAAAGAATATTGTTTTTGGTTTTAAGTAAGATTATTTTACTTATCTCATTGGCAGATTAATTTGTTCACTTTACAAAAAAAAAAATTCACTTAATTTAGAATTATTTCTGAAAACTGACATTTTTTTCTAGATATTTAGTAATACGCTATATGCGAATATATGCTATTTGAACTACAAAATGCATTTTTTTTCAGTGTTAACATTTATCCATTTTTAAAAAATGATCTTTATTGTCACTATTCTTGACTGTTTGGCAGCGTTTTGTGACTGAATAATAATAATAATAAGTATGCTATTGGCTACTTTCAGCTGTTTTTGTTTCTGTCAACATTAATTACAGCTTAGATTAATGTTTTGTGTCTAATTGTTTAGTTTTGTGGCATCAATAGGCAGTTGATCAATAGGCAGTTGTTTCTGCAGTATAATATTTGGAATTGTCTTTAAACATTTTATGATTTAAGCAACACAGCTACAGCAAATAAAATTGATAATGCATCTTTTAAATTTACAGTGTGCAAATAAATCAAGGATCGACGATAATTTGTCACATTGTTTGCACCAAGGGGGCCCCAAATAAAATCCTGCTTAGGGCCCCCTGAAGGCTTGGGCCGGCCCTGGTGCTGCAAGAATGCACAATTACTTTATATGAGATCCCACTTTATTGTGTTTCCAAACATATCGCACATCAATTTGTTTGATTTAGTGGTTAATTGGGATGAATTTGTATGATCTAATTTGTACATTTTATTACGATTATGATCTCCCAAAGTGTGACTGAACTTTTGCTATTTTAAGGATGGTAAAATAACAGGGTTGTGCTTATTCTCTTAATGCGTTATGGGCGTGTTTTGAGTATAACGTGCATCAAACCAATCAGAGTCTCATCTCTCATTCCCTTTAAGAGTCAGTTGCATCACGCCATGGTGCATTTGCTATTTACATGGCGGACTTTGTAAGTGTAAAAACTAAATGCTTCACTAGTTAGAAAACAGTTAAACAGAGGATCTGCAGCGTGGGGAAAAATAACAAGCCTCCTCCATTCAGCCTCTTTACTTTACTTTTACTCTTTACTTTACCTTACTTTACTGTGGATAAGGAAACGATTTTGTACACACTCCAGCATTCAGCTAAAAGTGCAATTCAAAGGCTTAATTAGGGTAATTAGGCAAGTCAATGTATAACAGTAGTTTCTTCTGCAGACCATCAAAAAATATTATATTGCTTAAGGGGGCTAATAATATTGATCTTATGGCCCGTTTCCACTGAGTGGTACGGTACGGTTCGGTTTGGTTTGGTACGCTTTTATAGCCGTTTCCACTGTCAAAAAGCGTACCGAACCGAACCGTACCGTACCACTTTTTCGGCACCCTTTCGAAAGGGTACCAAAGACGAGAAAGGGTACCAAAAGGCGGAGCTAGACGCGCAGCTGAACGCTATTGGTTTACAGAGATACGTCATTCGCTTACGCAACAAGCCAGAATGAAAACAAAAAACCCGCCATGTTTGAAATACACAGCCGACGAGCCGAGACATTACAGCGGAATAATTTATACATATAATAACGAGCCATGGTCGACCTGGGCTCAAACAAACCTTGTCGTCGTCTTGATAAACAGCCACAAAGCCAAGAAGAAGAGCAGATTTACCCTGTGCCCCGTAGTTTTTTACGAGGCAGTCTGAGGCGCGAGCGGTTTCGCTTTCTTGCTAGCGCTCGCGCGCGTCTAACATTATATCTGAAATGACAAACTTCTTGAGCTGATGATAATAACCTGCGCTTGATTATTGATGTGCTTTTAAAACCCGATCCTGTCAGACACTGACAAACGCGAGAGTGAAGCGTGAAGAAACAAAGGAGAAGCCGGAAAAAAAGGAGCACATTATTTTTTCAGCAAACATGAACAAAAATGCCATGTATAACTAACTTATAATCTTCACATTTTGGACTATTATGAACTCAGATTGACGGAATTACTGTCTAACAGAGGCTACGTGTGCTGCGGAAGATTACAGACACAGATGAGAGGTTTTCACTGACTAGGCTATAATTTGTATTGTTTTGAACCTAAATACGGACGAAAATGTCTGCTGTGTGTATTTCTTCTGTAGTTGGTAACATTTCGGAGACTGTAAGGGGCTGTATGCGTCTATATATATGTTCATTTATTTAGTTATTTTATATAATTACAGACGTTACAGTAGGTTGTTTCGCACTATCATTGATCTGCAGTTATAATCAACTCATGTTCTTTGAAAAATTACTAATAAACATTTCTACACAAGCATTTATGTGTATGAAGCATCTGTTTTGTGAGAAGTGCTTCTCATATGATATGTAAGTGACCTGTACAGCTTTATTGTAGACATTTCCTCGAGCGAGAATGACGTCGACTGAAACTGTCTGTCATACACCACGCCCACCAAAAGGGTACCCTTGTTAGTGGAAACGCAAGCCTGATAAAGGTGACCCGTACCAAACCGAACCAAACCGTACCGTACCGGTCAGTGGAAACGAGCCATTAAAATAGGTTTCAAAATATTTCAACCAGCTTTTATTCTAGCCAAAATAAAACAAATAAGACTTTTTAACAGAAGAAAAATAATTATAGGAAATACTGCGAAAAAATCCATCATTTGGGAAATATTAAAAAAAAATATTAAACAAAAATAAAAAATTCACAGGAGGGCTAATAATTTTGACTTCAACTTATAATCGTTTTGAATAATCGTGATTACACATATGACCAAAAATAATCAGGCATGATTATGATTTTTCCCCATAATCGAGCAGTCCTAGCAGACATCTCCAAAACCCGACAGGCGGACAAATCTAAACTTGTTTTTTTTAACCAAATAAAAATATGCATATAATAAATAAAACTGCTAATAATAATAACATTATACAAATGCAAATTGTGATGAATAAACTGAAAAAGCCCCCCTACATGAAGGCATGGAGGTAGTGTTTTTTTAATTTATGTAAAAAATTATAATTTTTTAACTAACACGCTCTGCTCTGGACTTTAGAGAAGCTTTTAGTTGGTCAATGGCGCGGTCTATTTCAATTCCTCAAAATAGCAACGTGATAATGCGCCTTATCACACCTCCTTTTCAGACCAGCACACTTATGAGTCCACAAAGTGGTGCAAATGCATTTGCTATTTAAACAACATGGGGCAAAACGTGAAAACCAATACCCAATTTATATTGAGCTTTTATGCCCTATTGAAAAAAAAATTACAATAAGCATATTGTGTGCAAAAAGCTATACATGTAAGTTGCTAACAACTCCAACATTTCTGTTCATTTAAAACTGTTAGTCAATATTTATATTATTATTTCAATCTTTTTGCAGTTGTTTTATTTATTATTAAAACGCTGCTTTTTGAAATTCATATTATTTTATGAATTTTGGTTATTTTGGTTATATGAATTATATGGTTATTTTGAATTTTGAAAGTTAACTTAGGAGTCTCCAGGAAAAAAGGTTGGGAACTACAGATAAAGAATTTTCCTTGATAATGTTTGTAAAGTAAATTCAAGTTCAGATGTAGTACTTATCTGAGTAGTATGGGGTTTTGGATGTAGCACGAGTGAACACCCTCAATCCTCAGATTTAAAATATATTTTTGTTTTCCCTATTGCTGTACTGAAAACAGCAACAACTGCAACTCCAAAACCAGGAAATATAAACACATTTTTGCTAATTTTTTTTTACTATCCCAAAATGTATTAATTTACAAATTATGCGCTAAGAAAAGAAAGTGTCTTGAATTCACACACAGTAAAAAATGGGCGTGATTTCAACAGTAAAAAAACTGTAAAAATGTCAACTGTAAAAATCCGTAACCTGGTTAACAGTATGTTTCCTTAATATATACGGCGAATAACCATAAATTGACTTTCCCAGAATTCCCTGCATGGCACATCACTTTTTATGCTTCTTTTGACATTACTATAGATCTTTTTAGTTGTTTCCCCATCAGTTATGTACATTAGAGATTTATGTTACATCTAATATTGATAACTTGATAACTTTGATAACTATGATAACTTTTTAACATGACTTTACTTTTATGTGTGTTACCATACTGGTGTTTAGTAGCTGGGTGAATGACACTGAGCACATTCTATACACTGATATAATTTCCTGCATGTGGGAAAAGTTGTTTGTGATGAGCATTGGTTCATTATGTAACTTTCTCATCACCTCCTGCATATGGCTGTGTTAAGGTGTCTAACTGTGTAACAAAAGATGTGTAGATGTTGTTAATTCAAAATACAGACATATTACATCTATAAATTAATGTAATACGGTAGTTTACAGTAAAAAATAAGAAATTACTTTTACGGTTTTTACTGTATTTTTAAAGGGTAAAATTCTGGCAACCACAGCTGCCGTTTTTTTACAGTAAATTTTAAGGATTTATTTTTTACAGTGTAGCATACCATAAAGACAATCAATATTAAATGATATTATGATATATTGGACAGCACTATGCTAAGTAAAAAAATAAACATCATTGAGCTGGATGACATCATCACTGTTTATTTATTTATTTTTTTTCATAACCAATGACTTTTTTTTAATAGCTTACAGATATATTTGTTCTGATCGCCAGTGGTGTTGCCCTCTCCCTCGAACTACCAAATCCAATCATGTCCTGAAGTCACAGTTTCATTCATTCATTTTCTTTTCAGCTTAGTCCCTTTATTAATCAGGAGTCGCCATAGTGGAATGAACCGCCAACTTATCCTGCATGTGTTTTACACAGCGGATGCCCTTCCATCCGCAACTCATCATTGGGAAACACCCATACACTCTCATTCACACCCAATTCACCTATAGCGTATGTGTTTGGACTGTGGGGGAAACCGAAGCACCCAGAGAAAACCCACGGCAACACGGGAAGAACATGCAAACTCCACACAGAAATGCCAACTGACCCAGCGCTACCCACTGCGCCACCGCGCCGCCCCTGAAGTCACAAACTAGGTTCAATTCACCTTCTGATTACACATTATAACCAATTACATGGACTAGTTCACACACACACATCCAATGCGGAGTCTTGTTTTGCTGTAAGTGAACATTACCAAGCAGTTTTCCTAGTTTTTTGAGCCTTTGTTTACCATTTATTGATTGTTTGCTGCCTGTCTTGACCCCTTCACCTGTTTAAGCTGTGTTAACTGTAAACCGTCTGCTATTAAACTCCAGTTTGTTACAAAATCAAACTTGCATAAAGACTTACTTTACAGCTGAGCTTTACATGCTTCACAGCTAAGTTTGAATGTGTCTACAGAGTGTGTCTAAAGAAATAACTGTTGACCTGCCTCATTTTTGATTGTGTTCGCATTAGTCATTTTTTTTATTTTCCATTCATTATTGTGATTTATTAAGCTGCTTTTAAACTGCATTGTATGATGTCTTTATTAATTGATAATGTCTCCTGTAATCATAATATATGTATGTCAAAGGAAGTTGCTGGAGTGTCAATATTTCAGCTGGGAATTTTATCTTTAGGTTTCTGTTTATACATTTTGCAGAAAGGCCGGTGTGCAAATTTCCCCATGAGAGCAGACTGAATTTTTCCTGAAGTAAACCGAATCCGGGGAACTTTTTTTTTGATACATGCATCCTAGCAAATGGACTTTATTTCCCAAGGGAGCGAACGAAAAACAAACAAACCTCTTAAAGTCAACATGAAGCATGTTCACATCCCATTTTGTATTGTGGCACTTATTTAATCCACAGACAAAAGTGGTCTTAAAATAAAAAAAAAATAATAATAAAATAGACTTTGTGAGGGCGTCACTGTGGCACAGTGGGTAGCACAATCGCCTCACAGCAAGAAGGTCGCTGGTTCAAGCCCCAATTTGGTCAGTTGGCATTTCTGTGTGGAGTTTGCATGGTCTCCCTGTGTTCATGTGCGTTTCCGCCGGGTGCTCCGTTTCCCCCCACCATCCAAAGACATGCGCTATAGGTGAATTGAATAAGCTAAATTGGCTGTAGTGTATGTGTGTGAATACAAGAGTGTATGGGTGTTTCCTAGTGTTGGGTTGTGGCTGGAAGGGCATCCACTGCGTAAAACATATGCTGGATAAGTTGGCGGTTCATTCTGCTGTGGCGACCCCTGATTAAGCGACTAAATCGAAAAGAAAATGAATGAATGAATGAATAAGACATTGTGAGACATCAGATGGAAACATGTTTCTAAGATGGTGCATGTTACTGAAAAAGCCTGCAAACATGTAATTTAATTGAAATAATACACACAGATGCTCGCTAAGATATAAAATAGCATTTGTGATTTCACATTAAGAAAATGGCACAGGAAAAAATTTAAACCACAAATATATTTATCTATTTAATAAAGTAGTACATTAAAAATGACAGTAATAAGGTGAAAGGAAAGAGCTGTAATAAGGCCAAAAATAGAGAGAAAAAATCTCCCGGGGTAAAACAGTGGCCCTCAGTGCTGTTTGTGTTGGGTTTCCAGAAGCCATTAGACATGAGTGAGCTTTAGTGTATGAACAGGGCATGTGGTTTGTATAAAGGCATTAACCTTTGGCCATTTCCTTGTAATAAAAGGAAATTACATTTGAACAGAGTTTTATTTAGCAACGCTGAAGCATAAGCTATGAGCTCAGTGAATAATGTCAAGCTCTGAATTTCATCTGACAAAAAGAAAAGAAATGGCTCACCTGTGAACATCTCCTGTGGTTCTCACACCAGCCCAACACGTGGTCATTCTGAAAGAGACCAAGAAACACACACATTATTACCAACATATATGCCAACACGGCTTTTCAATACTGTAGTTTTAAATCAGCAAGTATTAATAGTAGTGCAGGACAAAGATTAATCACACACAAAATAAAAGTTAGCTTTTACATAATATGTGTTTTGTAAATACACCCACACACTATACATACAAGTACTACTAAACAAAACAAAACTTTTACACATTTAAAGATACAGTTGAAGTGAAGATCATCAGCCCTCCAGAGAATTTTTAATTATTTTAATAATATTTCCAAGTGTTGTTTAATGAAGAGAAGATCTTTTTCAGCAAAATATAGTTTTATTAACTAATTTCTGATGACTACTTTTAGTCTTTGTCATGATGACATAATGTTATTCAGCTTAAAGTGCAATTTAAAGTCATAACTGGGTTTTTATATTATAAAAGTGTTTGTTCTGTTGACAATTGAATTGTCAACAGAACAAACACAATTCTTAAAGGGGCTATTATTGAACTTAAAATTGATTATTTTAAGCCCCTTTAAGCTATTTTTTTGATTGTCTACAGAACAAATCATTCTTATATAATAAATTGCCTAATTACCCTAACTTGCCTAATTAACCTAATTAACCTAGTTAAGTCTTTAAATGTCACTTTAAGCTGTATAGCAGTGTCTTGAAAAATATCTAGAAAAATATTATTTTCTGTCATCATGGCAAAGATAAAATAAATCAGTTATTAGAAATGAGTTATTAAAACTATTATGTTTAGAAATGTGTTGAAAAAATCTTCTCTCTGTTAAACAGAAATTGGGGATATATATATATATATATATATATATATATATATATATATATATATATATATATATATATATTCATTCATTCATTTTCTTTTCAGTTTAGACCCTTTATTAATCGGGGTCGCCAAAGCAGAATGAACCTTATCCAGCACATGTTTTATGCAGCGGATGCCCTTCCGGCTGCAACCCATATCTGGGAAACATCCATACACAGTCAAACACTAGGGACAATTCAGCCTACCCACACACACACACACACACACACACACACACACACACACACGCACACACACGCACACACACAAACACACACAAACACACACACACACACACACACACACACACACACACACACACACACACACACACACACACACACACACACACACACACACACACACACACACACACACAGTTGAAGTCAGAATTATTAGCTCCCCTGAATTATTTTTTTTCCGCAATTTCTGTTTAACGGATTTTTTTCAATAAATTTCTAAACATAATAGTTTTAATAACTCATTTCTAATAACTGATTTATTTTATCTTTGCCATGATGACAATAAATAATATTTTACAAGATATTTTTTAAGACACTTCTATATAGCTTAAAGTGACATTTAAAGGCTTAACTAGGTTAATTAAGTTAACTAGGCAGGTTAGGGTTATTAGGCAAGTTATTGTATAACGATGGTTTGTTCTGTAGACTTTCAAAAAATATATATAGCTTAAAGTAGCTACTAATTTTGACCTTAAAATGGATTAAAAAAATTAAAAACTGCTTTTATTCTAACCAAAATAAAACAAATAAGACTTTCTCCAGAAGAAAAAATATTATCAGACATACTGTGAAAATTTCCTTGCTCTGTTAAACATAATTTGGGAAATATTTAAAAAAAGAAAAACAAATTCAAAGGGGGGGCCGGCTAATACTGAAGAAAGTAAAGTTCAGAAGAAAATGCATATTATTCTGATACATAACAAACAAGAATGAAGTCTGAGAAGGTGTTGAACCTTTTTAATCATTTGTGGTTCAAGCACTGTGATGTCATATGACGACTTAATTAAACATCATTACATCAGAACAGTTACGGCATCACAACCGTTCTGAAACATCTCTAAGTGTGCATTTACATGATGATGATGTACTGAAAGTGAAAAAATGTTTAAAAAAATGGAAACATTGTGATTTCAACATTTTCACAACCCCCCCCCCCCCTTTTTTTGTACTTTACATGGATATTTTTTTTAAAAAACACTCTTTGAAACATCAAACTGAAAGAGTAAAATATTTAACAAATCTTTAAACAAGATTACAAAAGAGACAAAAGACAATTAAAAAGAAAATGAACATTTGTCATTATTGACACATTCCTGAAAAGTTTCAATCATTTAACACAAGATCACCACACTCCTATCAGTTATTACTATTAAATGTCTTCAAAATATATAAATGTTTGCCATGGGCCTTTAGAGTCATTTGAACACACACACACTTATTATGATTATCAACACTTGCAAACTTCTTTATTCACATGCATAACAAACCTAAAGAACACTTTCCAAACATGTCTGTTTTTTTTTCGCTGGTTATATGTGCATTGATCTGTGTTTATCGGGAGTGTGGTATTCCCACCCACCTAAATTGACTGACAGGTGTAAATGTTGGTATCTTACCATATCTTAGTCTTTGATCATGCTCCAATTCAAAATTCAAAAGAATAACCTATTTTCTCTCTCTTGAGATTTCGATTTCAATTTTTAGACAGTAAAATTGATCAACATTTGCAAATTTAATTGACTGACAGGTGCATTTTATCATGTCCTCAGTTTTTGAATGAGTGGCAAAACAAGGCAGGCTTTACAAAGAAGCTGAGATTAAAGCTATTCTCTCAATTGCTTCACTTGATTCCCTTTTGAATATGAATTAAAAAAAACAAAGTAAACAAATAGGTGTAGTCTTAGTTTATTCATTCATTAATTTTCCTTAGGCTTAGTCCCTTTTTTATCAGGAGTCGCCACAGTAGAATGAACCACCAACTATTCCAGCATATGTTTTACACAATGGATGCCCTTCCAGTCGCAACCCAGTACTGGAAAACACCCAAACACACTCACATTCACACACACACTCATACACTACAGACAATTTAGCTCATCCAATTCATCTATTAGCGCATGTGTTTGGATTGTGTGGGAAACCGAAGCACCCAGAGGAAACCCACGACAACACAGGGAGAACATGCAGACTCCACACAGAAATGCCAGCTGGCCCAGCCGCCACTCAAACCAGTGACCTTCTTGCTGTGAGGCGACAGTGCTAACCACTGAGTCACCATGTTGCCAGTTAAGTTTAATTAAATAGAATAATGAACAAAGACATGAAGGAGCTTTTCAGAAAATTGAAATAGTCAGAACAGTTTGAAATAGGCTATTAATTATTTAATGAAACAAAACCAGTGACCTTCTTGCTGTGAGGTGATTGTGCTACCACTGTGCCACCGTGCTGCCCTAAAAATAAACAGAATGACTTAATAAAAAATGTAGGTCTAAAAACGTAAGTTCTAAATTGCCTATAAATTATTTTTATTTAGTTTCAGTCATTCTTTTTTGTTTCAGTCATTCATTTTAAAACTATTTGCACTAAAGTACAAAAAGTATTCGCTTTTTGAGTAAACTATTTTAAGATATTTCCATTTTGGTAGTTCATTCCACTGTGGCAAACCCTGATAAATCAGAAACTATGCAGAAGGCCATTTTGCAGGAGTCCTACGTTTAATTGTATTCTCCCACAACCAGGACTACATAAGGACCTCACCACTCATACCCATATTCATCCATAAAATCTTGTCCCATGCTGCACTTGGTGCGTTGGGTCCCTCAGTACTCCTGCAGGCGTGCAAGTCTCTTATGTATAGTGTCAGTAAATATGGAAGCTTTAAACAAATGTCAGAAAATCCGGGTTGGGGACTTTAAATAATGTTTTTGTACAGTAACTCTTATGGATCCCAACTAGGCATGGGACGATAACCGTTTTCAAGGTACAGTATACCGCAGTTTGGAAAAGTCAAGGTTTTAAAACCGCCAAAATTTTCTGTAATACCATTCCTAACGTAAGTGTAAGATTTTTTTATTGATATATTTTTTTTAAACAACAGCATCTCCAGCAGAAAAGATATCCAATGATGCTCTTTTAAATTGTAAAAAAAACAGTTTTTGAATCTAATGAAGACAGCAGAAGTCAATGATTCACTATCATTATTTAGCCTGACATGTTTTTACTGCACCAAAATATTTTTAAAGTTTCTCAAGATAAAACATATTGTGTTTAAAGGGGGAAAAGCTTTTTGTTTTTTACACAGACATTTAAAATAAATATATTTTAGAGCAGTAATCACAATCCTGAGATACTGTGAAACCGTGATATTTTTACCCAAGGTTATCATACCGTCAGAATCTTATACCGGCCCATGCCTAATCTCAATACAGCATATATTTACCTGATTAGTAAATATATCATGTCACATTTGCCATAAGTAGGTGTCTTAAACAGTGCAAAATGTTAAATGTGTATGTGTTTATTTATTGTTTCTTGATTGTGTAACTCTATAACAACTACATACAGTTATCAAATAACCATGCACTGCACTGTAAAAAAAAAGATGACTCAACTTAAAATTTTGAGGCATCCAGCTTCAGGACATTTTTGAGTTTACTCAACTTAAATCGAGTCAAGTGTAGTACTTGGGTTGAAAGTTGAGTCAACTTAAAAAAAGCTCTGCAGCAACTTGCCTTACAATTCTGAGTTGAGTCAACTTTTTTTTACAGTGTGGTTCAGTCTCAAGCCTCATTCATAGCAGTGACTTAGTAGCTGCCTGTCACAGTGGGTGGTGATTGAAGTCGCTTGTGGGTGTTCCCACCTTGAGGTAGCTAAGGTAACATTTATAACAATATTCTTTGAGAGTGAATGAGGTTACATGCTGATAAATATAAACAATATTCAGGGAAAACATTAAATATGAATGGAATCAGTACATAAAATGCTTAATTACAAATATATAATCATGTTCTCTGGCTGCCATTGCGGCTATTTATCTGTTGCAAATTATCTGCTGGTCTGTTTAGGTCAGCACGGAGATACAAACAGCTGCTGCAGGAATTTGCCGCTTACTCTCCTTTGAAATGAGTGGTCACCTGTCATTCTGTTGCTGCATGAAACTCGTAGTATGACTTTGATGTTTGTGACATAGTCTCTTCTATATCAGTACTATATCAGTATATGATACTTCGAGTATGGAGCGGGGAGAACCAGCTCTAGACATATGCCGATATTCAACAATTCAATATATCATAATAATAAACATTGAGTGCGGAACAATTCCAAAAAAGACCTTTTACAGTTTTTTCTTAATTGTTTTGCCACAAATTTCAGAACCCTGATTTCAATTTTCAAACCTCTAGACACAAAACCCTAAAGAGTCTACTTTCAACACAGACTCTCCAGTGTTCAAAACATGCTGCGTTCATTTCCTTAAAGAAGTCTTGGATTTGCAGGATCATTGATTCACATAATCCTTTTATCATACTACAGGAACAGAACTTTAGATCACCAGCACACAAGATGCACATCGTTTTGAAAAACAATCTTTAACAATCATTAAAATATTGTTGTTTAAAATATATGATACAGGTTTCATTATGGTTTATACATAAGTGTAGACGGAACAGTATAGACAGAGGATACACTGAACTAGTTTTATTCATTACATCATAATGTATGTTTACTCTCATTTATTTCTCACTGCACATCCCCAAATAGAAAGCTGATATATGGCAGTATATATGGCAACATATGCAAATTACAAATGGATTCCACATACTGTATATAAAATGTCATAATAGTCAATAATTTGTCAAAATTCACTGTTTACATTTTTTCAACCATATCATATATATATATATGACACACAGCCACATGGACACATACAACTTATAGGTAATATATTTGTAGAATGTAAAATATATAACATAATTGAAAATATATTCACGTAACATATATGTACATATTTGTAATTCTAATAGTTGAAAAAAAGGCAATATTTTGACATGTATGACATATTTTATATATGTAAGATTTATATGAACTATTATGTCACATATGTAATTTGCATATATTTCTATATATCAAATTTCTATTTTGGGATCTGTGTTTCTATCAGTCTGGTCTTGTAGATTTGGGCACAGTTTCTCCTCTACATCACAGAGGTTTTTTCATTACTCAGAAATCTTGGAATGAACCTTCTGTCAATGTGAATCCATGCCTGACATTGTTCTGCTGTGATTGGGCTTTCTTACATACAGTAATGTCAAATATGAAAACATTGTCTGTAAAAGAAACCATAAATATGGAATAAGGATGAATAAAGATGAAATCTATACATAATGTAGTCCAGTTGGGTGATCTTCTGTGGTAACTATCCTAAAACTTTCATCATCTAAACATGTAATATTGTACATCAGTTTCCACGCATCAAGAGTAATGCAACAGTTATTTATCATTTTGAGTGCTTGTATCAGTTGATAATGACAGCATGTTAAGTAAATGAACACTCATTTATTTCAAATGTAATGTGTGAGTTGCATTTTGAAATTGGATCAGTTTGATGTTTAATTGTATTACATTGAAACGGTGATCTAGGTTCAATGAACAAAGTATCTTTGACTTGTGTGTGTTGTATCCAAGCATTTGAAAAAAAGAGTTAATTTTGGCAATGGTTGTGAATTTTGTGTCTAGAGTTTTGAAAATTGACACCAGAGTTCTGAAACTTGTGGCAAAACAATTGTAAAAAACTGTAACCTGAATGGCATCTACGTTTATGTTAATTTGTTTCTCGTTATCCCGAGGGCTCTATAATCCTGGACCTGGCCTGTATTCTGAGCAGATGCCGTGGTGGTAAATTTACACTAAACCGAACTGAACTGTTTTAAAATGCAAGTACAACACCAGCATTCTACACCACTCTCCTGCTTCACTAAATTGATGTAATGGTCTACAATCTGAAATATGGCTTTTACTCTCTTGTCTAAGTCTATGTTAAGCTGCTTTGCACAATCAACACTGTAAAAAGGTGCTTTAGAACAGTGGTCCTCACTCAGGGCCGGATTAACCAATGGTCCTTATGGGCACAGGCCCAGGGGCCTGTGCGCACTTGGGGCCCCTGCGAGGGGGAAAAAAAGCCAATTTTGGAGTGTCTTTTTAGGCTAAGTGCAAATAGCGCACCTTGTTGAAATAAGCTATGTTCACAGTTTATGCCCGATTGACAGAAACAAGATGAGTAAAGAGCGAAACAAAGTACAGCGTGAGTGGCGTACCTCGCAAAGCGCACAGCAACATCTTTTGACGCAATTGATCATCAACCCGGTTCGAATCCACCATCTGCTGAACTCGTGCTACTTTTTCTCTCCCTGTTACATATCAGATTGGAAATATATTTATTTTTAATAGGAAGAAAACATTATGTAAAAAATAATGCAAATGTGATTTAAAGTCACAAGTGCCTCGTGGGTATTTAATAATGTTTAGCCTATTATTTCATATGTGTAACAGCATCTAAATAGTAATTATATTCTATAAACAGTTATTTTCCACCTGGTGTTAAATGTTAGCAACATCTTAATAGAATTGATTTGTATCTACAATGTTATCTACAATCTTCCGAACTCTGTTCGTCATCATCATTTGTCGCAACTAGCCCTACTTCATCCGTATTCACATGGAGCTATGAGGTCGAACATTTAATAGATGGCACGTCTTAATAAAAGTGCCTCCCTCTCTGTGTAGTAGCTGTCGTACATCAAAAATGAGTGGACAAGTAGAGAGAAATGCCAGAGAAAGAGGAGAGGAGGCATCTTTATTGAGGCATGTTCCATACACACCTTCTTTAAACAGACCCATGATCAGGAGACTGAGGGTATTGAAGAAGACATTATGGTAACGTTAGATGAGTAAGCTAGCATTAACCAGGCGGAGGAGGCTAACAGCAGCGCAGTATTTATCATGTATTTATCATGTCAGAGAGACAGACAGAAAAAGGAGAGAAAGAGGGAGAAAGAGTGTGTATGGATGTTTCCCAGAGATGGGTTGCGGCTGGAAGGGCATCCGCTGTGTAAAACATGTGCTGGATAAGTTGGAGGTTCATTCCTCTGTGGCGACCCTGGGTTAATAAAGGGACTAAGCAGAAAAGAAAAAAAAAAAAAAAATATATATATATATATATATATATATATATATATATATATATATATATATATATATATATATATATATATATATATATTCATTTTAGAATAATTAGCAGTATATTATATATAGTATTGTTTCAGTGAACTTGAACAAGTATACAAAAAAACATTAATTTTCACTAGTTTTATTAGTAATTTTTATTTCAGTGCTTTAAAAAATAAATTTAATCTTTGTAGACTATAAATATATATGTGCTATATATCATTTATTTAAATATGTAGGCAACAAATTATAAATTCATTTTATTAAAAAAATATTATATTATACTTATTTTTAATTCAATTATAGGGGTGCGGCCGGGTAGGGGGCCTTACAAGACAATGTAAGTTCTTAATCCGGGCCTGACCTCACTAGACCACCAGTCAAATAGAACCAGTCAAAGCCATGGTCAAAGCTTGACCATTTTTTTTATAGGTAATGTAGGTTGCTAGGCGACCATCAACCGTTTTCTCGGAGGATGAAAAGCTGACAAAACATTGCTGACACTCTGATACAAGTTTCATTTATAATTTTACAAAAATACAAAAGCACTGCAGTGTTTGGGTGCTCTGTGCTTGTCTGAGCAAATTAATCTTACCGAAATGTGTATATTCCATACAAGCTGGTCAATTCTTGTCACGTGACTCGACCTGCGCTCGCTCTGCGCTCAACTAGGTGCTTGCACAGCCATGGTGGATTCACCTGATTTGTTGACAAATGGGTTGCGCATCCATTCCCTGGCAGTTCGCGGGAGCTTCACTGGCCTTTTCCCCTTAGCAAACTAACTTTCCAAAGATGTTGTTTTTTTACTCATTTTGCTGCTTGTGGGTAAATTAGGGCGCTCAAGTGACCGAGATGTAAACGAGAGAATACGGTCATTTTTCAAAATAAAAGACTTTTCAAAATAAAAGACCTTTCAGACTCAGGTGATAAACAAAACGAAAATAATTAATAATTTCTTGTGCGGCCAGGTGTTGTGCCGAGAAACGCAACCCTGCCGGGAAACGCACCCTCCCTGAAATGTGCATCTATTAACTGAAATTGATTTAAAAATATATGTAATAATCGAATAATGACACTAATGAGAGTGACTGAGGTGAGTTTCATGAATGGAATCCTTCCCCTACAGAAGATATAAATAAATAAATAAATAAATAAATTAATTAATTAATTAATTAATAAATAAATAAATAAATAAATAAATAAATAAATAAATAAATAAATAAATTGATTGATTGACTTTAAATACAATATAGATTAGATTAATTTAATGTGTGGTTTAGTTTAAAATGTCCTTGCTTTATCCATCAAAATAATTATTATTTTTACATTTTAATCAATTATGGCCTTTATTTTTGTGCTAATGAAAGTATATGAGGGGGTGCATTTTACTGCAGGGGTGTGTTTCTCAGCACAACACCTACACAACACCTGAACCAAATGGCCCGGTGGTTGAGGACCACTGTTATAGAAATGAAGATGAATTGAATAATGTGAATACTTCAAAATATAGTGAATAATTATTTATTTTATTATTTTCAGATCGCTATATATTAGTGATTGTTCATCACAGCAGCAAATGATGAAGTCCTGGTTATTTACAAACATTAACATTTTCATATTAATCTGGTCTACGACAATGAATCCTCTGTGACAATTTCTAGACCCTTTTTTGTTAATACTGTACAGTAATGCTTCATTTGTTAACATCATTTAAGTCTTTTGTACTTTGAAAATACTTTTGCAATCTAATTTATTTAAAACATTGCTTTATTATATGAACATGTAAATACAATAAAGCAACACATCAAAAAAATGTTGATAAACCTAAAGTAACTTTTTTTTTGCAGATATATTTCAATATCTTGATAATACCAGATACCATGATAAAAGTTTCAGCAATTAATTGCTAAGAACATCTGAGACCATCAGAAGCATATATTTAAAGGCATACAGTATGTGCAAAACAGTTCTGACCCCAAAACTAACAATTTCAACACAGTATAATAAAGATCTGCTGGGTATTTTGAGGTGAAACTTCGCAGACACATTCTGAGGACACTAAAGACTCATATTGCATTTTGAAAAAAGAGGCATAATAGGTGCCCTTTAAACAAATCTCCTCAAATTGCTTGCAGCTGTTATTACTGTTAAATGTCTACAACTTATATGTTTGCTATGAGCCTTGGGAGTCATCTGAAGCCTGAATGTCTTCCAGCGTGGGGCGACAGGGGCAAGAATGAATCACGTATGATGAAGTAAACACAGCACCACCACAGCCTCAAGTGTGCGTCAACACCTCACCAAACCTTGTTTCGGAAAAGTGGTGATGAGGAGTTAACCACACTAATGAATGACAGTGTCTGTGTTTAGACTTCTGTTATGCCGTGGTGTCTTCGTGAATGATGGGACAGACGACAGCACATACTCAAAGACTCTTCTGTAGCTTTATGCAAATTGTGATCTGAGAGGACGGCAAATGCAAACACTGCATACAAAAATTCAGTTTCTAGTCCAAATATATACAACACTTAATTAAAGAAGCATTCTATACAAGCAAAAAACATTGTCTTTTTTCATCAGAAAGTCAAAATTAAGATATTTAAAACAAGCAAGATAATCTCCCAATGGGGAAAGTAAAATCTGATCATTTTTCATACTCCAATGGCAGATTATTTAACTTGTTTTCAGGAACAACTCACTTAATTTTGGCATATTATTTCTGAAAACAAAACAATTTTATTTTACTTTTTTTTTTTTAGAAAAAGCTTCTTGATTTAAGAATTTTTTAGATGTTTGGACTTGACACGACAAAAACTAAGTAAGAAAAGCATTTTGTGTGTGTGTGTGTGTGTGTGTGTGTGTGTGTGTGTGTGTATGGGAGATCAGCATGCAGGCGAGTGACACAGTAATTCTCCAGACACTCCCTCTGGTAAGCAGCATTTATCCCCAGCAAACGTGAGTCACGCCTCCACAAGGCTTTTGTGAGGTTTTAATTAGGACTTGAGGGACAGAGAGAGCCCATTGTGAGTGGTGAAGTCTCCAGAAGTGATCTCCAAAGGAATGCTGGAGCGTAACATCATCTCAGGAGATCACATCAAGGCTAAATCCTTCTTGATGAGCTTCCCAGACTAAAGCTCTCACTCCACACCTTCAAACTAAAGCAGCTAAACCCATAACACTTGCAGATTCGTTTCAAACACTCATGAAGAGAGACTCTTGGGTTTGTTTTAGTTGGAGTTTTTCTTTAAACACAGAAAACAAGAAGATTAAACTGTTAAATCCTTAGACAAAAACATCCAATCTTTAGTCTTTGGGGCTGCAGACTTGTCTTGCCCACTTAACAGAGAAGAGAGATTTTGTCTTTTAAATGAAAGGTTTAGATTGAATCATCAAACCATTCATTCAACTGATAAACCCTTTCCGTAAGCTGCTATACATCATTGTGGGAAAACAGTTAACGTGTATTAAATGACCACAAGGGCTCATTAGTGTGGTTCATGAACTGTGATGTGTTTGCTTAGACAGTGAGCTAAAGCTCAGCTCACGTCAGTCTTCTGAAATACAGCCAAAACTAACATGCATACCCATCCTACTGAATAAGATTTCAAAGAGACAGTTCAGCCAAAAATGAAAATCCTGCCATCATCCTTTCCTTGTTTGAATTTTTTTCTTCTATTGAACACAAAGGGGGTGACACGGTGGCACAGTGGGTAGTGCTGTTTTATGTGAAGCTGCTTTGACACAATCTACATTGTATAAGCGCTATACAAATAAAGGTGAATTGAATTGAATTGCTGTTGCCTCATAGCAAGAAGGTCGCTGCTTTGAGCCTCGGCTGGGTGAGTTGGCATTAGGTAAATTGGGTAAGCTAAAATTGTCCATAGTGTATGAGTGTGAATGAGTGTGTATAGATGTTTCCCAGTGATGGGTTGCAGCTGGAAGGGCATCCACTGCGTAAAACATTTGCTGGATAAGTTGGCGGTTCATTCCGTGGTGGCAACCCCAGATTAATAAAGAGACTAAGCCGAAAAGAAAATGAATGAATAAACACAAAGGAAGATATTTCGGAGAATGCTAAAAAAATTGCCAGCCATTGACTTGCATATAGTTTCTGTTTCTATGCATGTCAATGACTGCACCAACAGAATATCTTGTTCAACAAAAGAAATTCATAAAAGTTTAAAACTCCATCAATTCTAAGTGCATTGATTTATCCTGGTGTTTCTCAATCATGGTCCTCGCGCCCCATCGATCTGCATATTTTGCATGTCTCAGCTTAAGCCTCATTCACACTACGAGCGACTCGCAGCAACAAGGGACCGTTCACTTCAATGGAGAGTGAGCGACTTCTGGCGACCTCCGTCTACACGGGTGACAGCGATTGTTGTCGACCAGGTTGGCGTGTCAAGCAATTTAACAAAGTTGAGAATGCTTCAACTTTATGCAAATAAAGTTGGGCTGCTCGATTTTGGGAAAAATCATAATCACGATTATTTTGGTCAAAATTGTAATCACGATTATTCAAAACAATATACAGTTGAAGTCAAAATTATTTGTCCATCTGTAAATTATTTTTATTTCAAATATTTCCCAAATGATGTTTAACAGCAAGGATTTTTTTGCAGTATTTCCTATACATTTTTTTCTTCTGTAAAAAGTCTTATTTGTTTTATTTTGGCTAGAATAAAAGCAGGTTTCAATATTTTAAAATCTATTTTAAGATCAATATTGTTAGCTCCCTTAAGCAATATTTATTTGATTGTCTGCAGAAGAAACTACAATGACTTGCCTAATTACCCAAATTAAGCCTTTGAATTGCACTTTTAGCTTAATGCTTGTATCTTGAAAAATATGTAGTAAAATATGTGCTCTCATCATGGCAAAGATAAAAGAAATCAGTTATAAGAAATGTGTTAATAAATCTATTATGTTAATTAATGTGTCAAATTCTTTCTGTTAAACAGAAATTAAGGAAAAATATAAAGGGCCACTAATAATTAAACTGTATATATACTGTTATTTCCCTCCCTGTAAATAAGGAAAGGGAAATAAATACAATAGAATAAAAATATAAAACAAACTTAAAGCTTAATGCTTCATTCTTCACTGTAAGAAAAACACTGTAAGTATAGCTACAAACTCCTTCAGTCAAGAGCAGTGAGTGATTTTGTCCTTTCGTTGTTTGATTAATAATGATAAAACAATTTTCTTGTCTGCAACAGGAATATTGTGCACGTGTCATTTTAAGAGCAGGACCGTTTTGATTTATGGTTTCACTTTCACATGTCTTTTGATTCTCAACTCGATTGTTTATTACATAAATAAGGGTTAATATGAATAATTACTAAACACTGTGTTTTGACACAAATTTGATTGTATTTGACCATTAAAGCGCTCACATTAAGATGACTTTAGATGTGTGTCCTCTGCTCGTCTCTGAGGCTGAGCGCATAAAAACAACAGCATGCGATCTCTTTTGTGTACACACCCCTGCGTTTGCAGCAGGTTGTCTCCCAGAATGACAGGCAGCCAGGGGCGGACTAGGACAGCATTTTTACCCAGGAAAAGTTACTGAGGGTAGTGGCAGGCAAAAGTCATGGTGGCAGGCCAGATTGACCTTCAGGCCACTGGGAAATGTCTTGGTGCTCCCTTTGGCCAGTCCGCCCCTGCAGGCAGCTACAAAGTCGCTGGTAGTGTGAACGAGGCATTATTTAATGCAGCTGATTCACAGTGTTCTGACTGACACCTTTCCTAAATAGTGTCCATTCTCCCCTAGCCCCTTCTCCTTCAGTGAGCTCTATCAGAGCATGAGAAACCTTTATTTCAATTCGAAACATTCATTACACAACATAACTGCTTGCAGCATCTTGAAGCATATATAATGTTTGAATTGTGACATAGTATACCTTCGTAAATAAATATAATATAAATTCACAAATCACACACTAAAATGTCATCTGAATGAAACATATATGCTCCCTCCAAAGTGAAATCATGGCAGAATATCTTGTGGAGTTCAAGGAATTTGTTGTTGAATTAAAACAAATGTCTGACGTAAAAACAGAAACATATGAAATGTGCATTGCAGTGGGCGTGAGGACTGGCATTGAGAAACACTGACTTTGCCATTTACTTCCAGTATTTTTTTACACTTCACATCCAAAAAACCCCCTCACTGGATTAGTTTTATCAATTAAATTTAAATGACAGTTTTCATATCAGCGCACATTTTTGCAATATTTCAAAATATATGTTGCATATATAATATGACATATACTTTATACATATAAAATTCAAATATGAACATGTATCATATCTCTAGTTTTGGTGGCCGTGCATTACTGTGTAAATGTGCAATAATTATATTGCAAAAACATTATACAACAAAAATGCTGAATTCAGTCAAAAGGTCAAGATCTGTATTTTAAAAGGTCAGGTACAATCTATATTGTAGGGAGGGTTTTGTCCATTTGTCACATAACATTAGAACTTCAGACACATCAATCATTTTGACTGTTTTTAAATTTTGTAATTTAATAAATGTGTTCAAATAAAATTCACATATCTATAATACCATGACTTTTCCTAAATGTGTATATTTCTTTCTAACATTGTTATTTTATTAAAATTACAAAACACAAACAGCTGTCACGATAACCAGCGATCTAGCATCTGCAGAGAACTACACATCTGCCATTATTTGATTCAACTACCAGAAGTATTTGCACTCACACACCAGTACCTGATCCCCCTGTTTACACACACAGCTGGATGCTCATGATGGACAGATTACCAGGACTATAAATGCATCTCACTCTCACATACACACTGACACGCACGCACGCACGCTCGCACGCACGCACGCACGCACACACACACACACACACACACACACACACACACACACACACACACACACACACACACACACATTGCTGAGTCTTGTATCCTAAATGTGAGCATACCAATGTTTTAATCTTTGTTTATAGTTTGTTTATTTGCCTCCTGTCCTGACCATTAGCCTGTTTTTCTGACCATCCTTTGGATTACCTGTATGCTCCTGCCTGTTCCTGTATTGACAGTGCCTGCATGACCATCACAAAAAAACTGCATTTGAATGCGCAGAATTCCGCAGATTTCCACAGATTTTTAGCCCATCATTGTTTCTGTTTATTAACTTGTGTAAATGTGTCTAAACTTATATTTATACAGTTTTTTAAAATCAATTTCAGTAATATTATTGACAAATATTAAAATGTTCATATGATTTATTTACTATCCAGTTTGTAAAGTAATATTTTCTCTTTCTGTTGTCTTTTAGTAGAGATTTATATGAGACACTTGCTTTGCTTACCAAATAAAGTGAATCTAATTGAATTTGCATTGTATACACTAAATAAAAGTTAAAAGGTATTACTTTTTATTTAATATATTAAGGTTTTAGTTTTGATACTCCCAAAATCATTCTGCATAAAAACGCAGATATTAAACAAAATTCTGCACAGAAATAACAAAAATGTCCCCAGATTCTGTCTGTCCCTAGTAATGGGCAGCACAAGGCTGTTAATGTTGCCATCCACTCTGCAGATCTCTTGCATGCCCCATACTGAATGTAACCCCAAACCATGATTTTTCCTTCACAAAACTTTTTGTGACTGATTTTTGTTAGAATCTTGGGTCCATTCAGGTTCCAGTAGGTCTTCCGCGGTATTTTTGATGATTGGCATGCAGTTCAACAGACGATTCATCTGAAAAATCTACCTTCTGCCACTTTTCCAAATGATCAACTAGAAGTCAAGTTATTATTTGTTGCTCATGCTTATATTGCTGATAGCGAAATCATAACTTTACTTCAGACATGTTTTTCCTCGCTCTTCTTCTTGTGAAGTGAAAGTGAGGTGTGAAAGTAAAACTTTTGCGGGTGGTCTAGTAACTTTAATACATACAGGCTGCATTACCAAAAAGCTAATGACTCCATAAACTATGACGACAGACATTTAAAGTTTCATTTTAATATGTAGATAGTAACTAAGAATGTAAATACGATGTGACAGTATGACGTCTTATATGAGAACAGTTAGAATGACCTCTATGGCCTTTCATGAAGCTATAATTCTGGTGGTTTCAGTGTTAAATTTGGCATAATAGTTTAGTAGCCACATCTAAGTAATGAGACATTGTTTGATATCCCATTTGTATACACTACATAATATGAAACAAGCTATATTTGTGACTAAATATAAAACATATTAAAGTCATGCACAGCATTTAAATATCTGAAAGCATCAGTCATTGGCTTTTAAATGTCTTCTCGTTCATTCCTCTCATTCCTGGACAGTTTAAATGATTGTTCTGCTCATATGCGTTTTTCATACCTTTCTTTCATGGTCCCACCACAGACCACCATCAAAGCCACCAGAGAATTACGCCACATTGCTTCCATTTAAATCTTTCGTAAAGTAACTATATGTCCCGTGCCATAAACCCATCTCTTATTTTTACAAAGCTTAACATTGTTCCGTGTCCCACAATCACATGACTTTCTCAGTCCTCACCACATGCCGATGGTAAGAGTATGAGTCTACCAACCTGACTGTGTTTTCCTGAACCGTCACCAGTTTATGCCCGTTCTGTTCTTTGAGCTTCCCTTTCAGTGCTGTTTCATGTCTAGAGCTAAAGAGAAACAGATCAGCGCTGCTCTCTGCACTGCAGTCCCTTCCTGTAAACAGCCATTCAATAAAGTTGTTCTGCTGGATTTTTATAGTGTCTGTGACTAACCAGGCCTCATATTTTAACACAAATTACCAGAAGCTCTCGTGGTTTTGACCGTAACACATAATAAAGGAAATTAGTTATTTCAGTGAAGCCTTATTATAATGCTAATGTACAATATCAAAGGAATCACTTTCAGATGTTTTTTTTTTCAAGCTGAAGAACAATAAAACTGATGTAAAGCGCTGAATTACAAATACTCAAACTACTGTCAGTGTTTTTTTTTTCTCAGGAATTGAACTTAGTAGTTGTAAAAATGTGTATTTGCACAAAATGTATGCACTATTTTCCTTCAACCAACCAAAAGTCACTATATCTACATTTTTCCTTGTCTACAGGGATTGGCTAAGTAGAAAAATCAGTCCCATTATTCCTGTCCAATTAAAATGTGCATAGAAAAATCAAGATGGGGACAGCAAGGTGGCTCGTAGTTAGCACTGTGGCCTAACAGCAAGAAGGTCGCTGGTTCAAGTCCTGGCTGGGCCAGTTGGCATTTCTGTGTGGAGACTGCACGTTCTCCATGTTCTTCCTGTCCAAACACATGTGGAAGGAGAATTGGATAAACTAAATTGGCCGTAATGTGTGTGTGAATGTGAGAGTGTATGGGTGTTTCCCAGAACTGGGTTACGGCAAAAGTAAAACATATGTAAACATGAAGCATATGCCGAAAACATATGCCGGAAAAGTTGTCGGTTCATTTCGCCGTTATCCGGCGACACCTAATAAATCAGAGACTAAGCTGAAGGAAAATTAATGAATGCAAATTAAACTGAAGAGAGTCCAGTGAGGGTTCAGTGATGTCCTTCAAGTGGGCCACCACCAGTTTTTCAAAAGACTTCATGACCACAGATGTTAGCGCCACCGGTCTGTAGTCATTTAGTCCTGTAAGTTTAGGTTTCTTTGGGATGGGGATGATGGTAGAGCGTTTGAGGCAGGAGGGCACTTCACACAGCTCCAGTGATCTGTTGAAGATCAGGTTGAAGATGGGGGCCAGTTGCTCAGCACAGGATTTTAAACAGGCTGGTGTTATAAAATCTGGGCCTGGTGCTTTTTTCCTCTTCTGTTTCCAGAAGACCTGGCGCACCTCATCTTCACTGAACTGAAGTGCAGGTATGGGGGAGGTGGGGGTGGTGGGGGTTTTAATGGTGGCGTGAAGAGCAGTTCAGAGTGGGTGTGGGGGATTTTCTCAAACCGGCAGTAAAACTCATTCAGGTCGTTTGCAAGTCGTTCATTGTCTACAGTGCTGGGGGATGGTGACTTGTAGTTTGTGATGTTTTTCAAGCTTTTCCAAGCTGAGTCGCTGGAAGAGAACTGACCCTTAGTTTCTCAGAATAGTTCCTTTTTGCGACTCTGATCTCCTTTTCCAGTGTGTATTTGGCCTGCTTATACAAGGCCCTCTCCCCATTTCTGTAACCTCCTTGGCCTGACGTAGCTGTCTGAGATTTACAGTGAACCATGGTTTGTCATTGTTGTATGTGAGTTGAGTCCTGGTAGGAATGCACATGTCTTCACAGAAACTGATATAAGATGTTACAGTCTCTGTGAGTTCATCCAGATTGTTTGCAGCAGCTTCAAAAACACTCCAGTCAGTGAGGTCGAAACAGGCTTGTAGATCCCGCTCTGTTTCGTTAGTCCATCTTTTCACAGATCTTAATACAGGTTTGACTGTTTTTTAGTTTCTGCATGTAGGTTTGTATGAGAAGAATCAAACAATGGTCAGAGTGTCCCAAAGCTGCTCGTTGGACGGAGCGGTATGCATCTTTTATTGTGGTATAGCAGTGATCCAATATGTTACTGTCTCTTGTGGGACATGTAACATGCTGTCTATATTTTGGCAGTTCCCAGGATAATTTTGCTTTGTTAAAATCCCAGAGAATGATTAAAACAGAGTCCGGGTGTTGTTGCTCTATCACCGTGATCTGATCAGCTAGTTTCTGTATCGCCAGGCTCGCATGCGCATGCAGAAACTAGCTGATCAGATCACGGTGATAGAGCAACACAATTCGCAGGAGTTACGTTTTAAAATATCCTGCAATAGGTGAAATCCATGAAGTAGTTCTGTTCCAGTTTTGGTTCATTTGGTTGAATTCTGGCTGATATGTTATATTGCTTTGGCTTAATTGTGGCCCAGATCTGACAAACATGAGCGGACCGCCCAAGTGCCATCATTCTATTCAGTATGTGGTCCAGATGTAAGTGTCTGGTGTGGACCGGATCTGGGCCAGAATAAAAGCAAACTGTGGCCCAGAATAGGTTCCAGTTCTGCTTCATTTGGTTGAATTTTCGCTGATATGTGGTATTGCTTTGGCTTAATTGTTACCCAGATCTGGCAAACAGCAGCGGACCACCCAAGTGCCATCATTCCATGCGGTGTGTGGGCCAGATGTAAGTGTCTGGTGTGGGTCGGATTTGAGCCACATGAGTTTTGCTAGCTGGGAGGCATCAACATTTTCACACTTTTCTTTCTTGTTTAAACACTCTTAAAGTTTAACCTTCGTACAAAAGTAAGTTCAGTATTGTAGAATGAAACCAAAGATCAAAACATGTGATCTTCATTTATTTATTTCGTAATCTCACCCTACAGTCGCGTAACCTCTACCGTCCGTTAGCATGTCCAGAAGTTCAACTTTTTCTGCGATGGCTAGTATCTTCCTCTGCCTTTTGAGTGCTACCGCAGGTGCCTTTGATGGTGCAGAACGTTTCTTCAACATTGTGGGGAGAAAACTTGTAAACATACAGTCCAGCACTTCAGAGTCACACTGCTAGCGATTAATGATACATGTAAATTTGGCAAGCTGAACGCATTTTGTACTGTACAGAAGACCTGACATGGAGGAGACAATGGTCTACAGCCAATCAGGGCGCAGAACACAATGCACTCAGGACTCAGAACACAATGCGCGGAAGAAAAAAAACATGTCAAACTGCTTGAAAAAAAATCTGCAAAACTACAAGAGCGTGAAAGGTGAACAGCAATATAGCGAGGGACCACTGTATAATAAACATTAGTGTTAGCATTCTTGGTGTGAATGGGTCTAACGATAATTTAACAACAAAAAAAACATAACATGGAATATTTTGTGTTTATTAGTCACACTGAATCAATCAAATCAGTTAAATCCTCTGCTCTGTTTGATTTCCTGTGATCCTTCTTTGTGGTGTATTTGCAGTTTTCTGCGTGTGAACGCCCTCTGGCCTTTAGAGGGGATTTACTACTGATCAGAGAGCCTTGTTTCATTGACAAGCTTTTGCTGAATCATGATTTCAGTTTCATTTCAACCTTCATTTCTTAAACCTTAAATCTTCGATTGCTAGAGGGTGAGTACATTAACAGAACTATCCCTTTAACAAAAATGCAATCAACTAACCACTCACCTCCTGCAATGGAGCAAATCTGTAACGACCTTTTCCCACACTTGATCAAATTTTGGGTTTGGGTTTCTGGGAACTTTCATTCAAAGAACTGAAGCAAATCTCTTCAAAATGATAAGGTTGTGCTACAAATAATCCATATAGACATAGTGAAAACTGAGTGAAAGGTATTTACAGCTTTTGCTTTATTTTTGCATCAAGAAAATAATGGTATGCTTTGTGTTTTATCACGATATTAGAATGACAAGCATATCTGTAGACTAACTCTTCCTCCAGATTGTTTAGTCTTTGTATTCCCTGCAGTCCAGTAATATTCAATAAAGCTACATTCATAATATCAGTGTTGACACTCGTCTTGAGTTTGTGAATTTATTCATAGTCTGTAGAAAGATATTTTTTTCAGTCTAATTCTCATTTTACCTATTAAAATATTTTCACTGATTGTTTATAGTTTAACAGAATCATGTTTTGCATGTTTGCAATGCATCATGAGGTGCAGGAAAATGTGGATTATAGGTCAAAATCCCAGAGGAATATTTCCAGCACCTTGTTGAATCTGTGCTCTGTTTTAAGGCCGTTCTGAAGTCAAACAGAAGTCCAACGCAAGCTTATTATGAGTTAGTGAAGTGAAGTGACAGTCAAATATAAGTAGCATTAAATAACACATGCACACACACACACACACGCATCCACGCACACACAGACACACGCACACACACACACACACACGCACACACACACACACACACACACACACACACACCATAAAGCAACGAGTGGTAAACATATACACAGATACACAAATATACACATATACACAAGAAGCAAGTAAACATACACACAGACACACATAAAAAGTAATGACTTATGATATTGTAAATACTCACACATAGGTAAACACACACATACAGTATAGACACACACATACACACTTAAGAAACATTGTAAACACACACACACAAGAAGAAATGAGTAGTAAACACACACACACACACACACACACACACACAAGAAGCAATAAGTAGTAAACACACACAGCAGAGCTCTGGGAGTAATTAGTGTAGATGCTCAAGGGTAGCAGCAGCAGAGCTCCTCATTCTCTCCTCCTCCTAAAACTCCATCAGTTCTGAGAATCAAACCCACAACTTTCAGGTTACAGCCTGACGTCAAACCATTGGCCATCAGACCACAACGTCACCAGCTTCTGTTTAAAGCCCACTCTAAGGTGACAGTTCACATAAAAAATGAAAATGACTCAATACTCACTCAAGTGTTGAACACAGAAGAAGATATTTAGATTAATGTTGGAAATGGCCATAGACATCTATATTAGGAGACAAATACTATAAAAAATTCAATGGCAATTAATTTACAAGATTCCTCAGATTTTCTTCTTCTGTGTTCAATGACAAAAACAACCCTTTTACAAGGTCTGTAAACAAGTGGAGGGTGAGTAAATAATAATAATAGTATTTTAATTTTTGGATTAAAATGTCTCTTTCTTAAACAAATCAGTTATTGACGAATGATCTACTATAAAATCTACTATAAATGAATGAATATTTACTCTCCTTTTAAATGCGTTTTAGTGAATAAAAAATTTTTTCAACATTTTTAAACAATAGTTTTAATAATTAATTTCTAATTATTATTTTTTTTTATCTTTGTCATGATGACAGTACATAATATTAAACTAATTATTTTGCAAAACACTAGTATTAAGCTTAAAGTAACATTTAAAGGCTTATTTAGATTAATTAGGTTACCAAGTTAGGTAATTAGGCAAGTCATTGGACAGCAGTGGTTTGTTCTGTAGACAATGGGAAAAATAAATCTAATAATGGGGCTAATAATGTTGACCTTAGCACTTTATCATTTTTTATATTTATCATATATTTTATATTTTTATACATTTTATATTTGCTCTGTTCAAACTTGGTAAATATTCAACGGAATTAAAGGGTTAGTTCACCCAAAAATTTAAATGTTGCTCTCCCTCAAGTGGTACCAAACCTTTATGAGTTTATTTCTTCTGTTAAATACAAAATACATTGACTTCCATTGTATGAAAAACCAATACTATGGAGGTCAATGGTTACAGGTTTCTAACATTTTTATATAAAAAAAATATTTTGTATTCATTTTAAAAAAGGAAACTTAAACAAGTTTTGTGACAGGCCAAGTATGAGTACAGAAGTGCCAGTTTTGAGTAAATGATCCCTTTAACATTTGACTGCTAGAAATTTTGTCTTTAAAATAAAATTCACCAGACTGCAAGACTGTGTTTGACAATTATGTCAAAGAAAAAACAAGCTTAAGATGTGATCATCAAAGTAAAATCCTGTAATTCCAAAGGGAATTCACATGATTCAGTTTTGTAGGAGGGCAAAAAAGTAAAAAAAAAAAAAGTTTTATTTATGTTTACAGACATGTACTGTACTGACCAAGAGAAAGCTTCTTTGTTTTGATAGTGACTTTGTAATATTGGGAAAGTTCACAGAAAATTTTAAATGTACTGTTACTCCCTCAAGTGGTTCCAAAACATTGTGAAGATTTTTTTAAGAAAGCTGAAAACCTGTAACCATTTACTTAGTAGGAAAAACAAATACCATGGAAGTAAGTCTTTTGTTTATTCGAGTAAAGAACCTCAAACTTTTTTTTTGCAACAAGTCAAGGGTGACTTTCTGTGTTGAAGGGACAATTCATTAAAAAATTAAAATGTACTCAGAATTTACTCTCCCTCAAGTTTCTTTCTTCTGTTGAACATTAAAGAAGGAGGAAAGCTGGAAACCTGTAACTACTCACTTAGTAGGAAAAACAAATTGCACTATTGCACCAGGTTGCACATTTGCACTATGGACACTTTCTTAATCACTCCATGTCTCTTGGAAACATTACGCATTTCAAATTGTGCTTCACACAGCTGAGTGGGACACTTTATCTAAACTCCATCTTACAAGGACTCAATAATAAGAATGATTTTTACTATAAATGTACCACAATCATGTTGTACTGTTTGCTTCAACCTTAAATACCTTTTTTGCACAATATTCACCTTTAATACCTCTATTGTACAATATCCTGCACAACATTGTCCAGTCTCATATAAAAGTACACGTAGCCTGTCTTATGTGTATAGTTAAGTATTTCATAGTATATGTTATTTATGCATAGGTTTTTTAATATATATCATATATTCTACAAAGGAAATGCAGCTGAAATGTCCAGCTAATGTGACCAAACCTTCATTATGAGTCAAATGCTGACCCCCTTTGACTGGACAACCTTTAGCATCCGTGTGAACACCACTTCAGCTTGGAAGAACAAAGAAAGAGTGTAATTCAACCTAAATGAGACGTTTGCCTGCACTGGTTTGATGTCAGTCACTCTACACCTGCTGAGAAATAACACACATTTTTACCGCAATACAATCATTTGCACTGACACTGGATATGTGCACCACTGACACAACAAACAGCATTGTCTGGAGAAGTCGTAAAATTGAACACCTGCTCCAACAAAAGCATGAGAGTCAGAGAAAGGCATAAATGATGACACATTGTTCACTCACTCCTCTCCTTGAAGTGGCTCATGTAAAATAAATGCATTTTTAGGACACCTTCTTTTAAACCCTCAAGCATGCTTTGAGCAGAAACACGAAACCTGCACAGTTTCCCATTATTACTAAACCACCTTTTATGGCTTAAAGAATCTCCCTATGAAGAATTTTAGTCTGTAGTGAGTAATCTAATTCTTATTCAATTACAGCTATTGTGGGAGTAATTTACAAGGATGTTATAATGCTCTTTTCAGAAACCTTACCAAAGCTTGCACAAGAATGCCCTTTACAAGGCCTTGGGTTACTTCCCAGAATGCCCACAATAAATACGCAACTGTTATTCAACGCTCAACTATCCAAAAAAGTTTCTATAATGTGGTACAGAACAGGGTGTGATATTGAAAAAAAAGATTATTAAACTACAAAAAAAAAAAAATTAACAACATAATTAATTAAAGCTCTGCTTTAATTAAACTTTTACACTTTTTTTCTGTAAAATATGGCTTTTTACCTCTCCATCACTGATTGTCAACACTAAACAGCAATTTTCACGTCACCAACAATTCCTCAAATTCCAGTATAAAATATATAAAAATGAAACATTTTCAAAATATACATCTGCTGGCACCACCCTAAAGTTGTAGTAATTATAACATTAAAGTGTTTAAACACAGTTGTATGGCAGCAGTGTGTGAATATAACCAGCACCTAAAGTCAATGACACAGAGTTTTTATTATTTAAAGCGCATGTTAGTTATGTGCCCATGCGGCTCCAAACGCTTACACATTGCTATATACACACAGGATGTACAGCAATACACAAATATCTTTACATATGAAAGCAGAATGAACCGCCAACTATTCCAGCATATGATTTACACAACGGATGCCTTTCCAGCCTCAACCCAGTACTGGGAAACACCCATACACAATCATTCACACACTCATACACTATGGCCAATTTAGTTTATTCAAGTAGGGCTGGGCGGTGTATCGACTTCTGGGGATATATTGATATGATTCCCCAATGCGATGCAGGATTATCCAATATCTTTCATATCGATTTGGTTTGAGGCCACACGTGCGCATTCTGCACGAAACAGACCACTCCAAGGTAGCACACGAGCTCCACTTGCACAAATGACCGCATGCGCAAATGAATGATTCACTCCATGAGTCATTTAAAAGATTTGTTAAAAATGAATGAATCGTTCAAGAACGACCCATCACTGACGCGACATGGAGGAACATGCAGTGCCGGTGTTGTAACGAAATCTGACTCCCCGGACAAATCTGACTCCCCTCACGTGCACGCAAGAGTTGGGCAATGTCGACCAATTTGGCATTGTACGATGTCTAATATGAAACATTGCAAGGGACAATGGCATCGTAGTCATAGGCGGCGGTGAATTAATTATTTACGAATTAATTTATTGTAGCCTACCGTTTCAACTACCTGACTCGCATGGTCTTAGTTTTACCTATAACCAAATCATTCATTCATTCATTCTCTTTTCATCTTAGTCCCTTTATTAATCTGGGGTCGCCACAGCGGAATGAACCACCAACTTATCCAGCATATGTTTTATGCAGCAGATGCCCTTCCAGCTGCAACCCATCACTGGGAAACACATACATCACTTATTCACACAGACATACGTAGTTGAACAGACATACTTGAATTACACAGACATAGTAATTCAAGACAATGTAGCCCAAGACAATGTAGCCTACCCAATTCACATGTACCACATGTCTTTGGACTGTGGGGCTGAGGCTCGAACCAGCGACCTTCTCGCTGTGAGGCAACTGCCCTACCTACTGCGCCACTGTGTCACTTGTATGGTTTATTCGATGCCTTATATTCATTATATCTGGCAAAGAGGAATTTACATTCATTTAATGTTTATTATGACTTTTCAAATAAAAAGCCAACGGTGAATGATGTATATAAATATTATATAACATTTGCAGATCTATCTGTTATATAAGATTAAGTTTCTAGAACATTAATATTTTCTAACAGCAAATACACTAATTGACTCAAAATGTCAGAGATGTCCATTAAATCAAGTTCAAATAACATTACAGGAGATCAATGTGGAGATAGGCTAACATTAGTTTTGTCTTCCTAATTATTATGTCAGACCCATAAAGTGTCATGGATTGGTCAGGCTCTCACGACCCCCACTCACGAAGATCACCATCACCTGACTTCTAATGAGCACACAGCTGCATCACATTCACGAGCACCAGATAAAAGCACAGCACTCCAGTCGCTCATTGTCCGGGCTCGTCTCGACGAAAGCGGACAACTGAGCGACCACTCAGCGTAGTCATCCTCAGCTAAAACAAACGATTTACTTACCTGTTCTCTTTGTATTCCTCCTAGTCTTCCTGGTCCTCCCGAATCGTCCTGTCTTCCAGTCCTTCCAAGTCTGTGTCATCCTCTGTCAGCTGTATCTGGTGTGTGCTGTCCATCCTCGTGTATTCCTGTTACCCAGCCACGGAGGAAAAGACCCCAACATCATTCCTGATCCTCCTGGCTATCCTTCATGTGCTCCTTGTTGTCATTTAATAAACACCCTAACGTTTCCTTACCTCTGTCTCCTGTCCGCTTCATAACAGAAGCCCGGACCCATAACGACGACAACATGAGCACCCCCGATCACCTTCAAGAGCTGGTGGACCAGTTGAAGCGGATTCTACAGCCACCAGCTCCACTTTCCAACGCACCACCAGCACCGAGCACTTCCGCCTCCACAGTTTCTTCTTCGGCCCTTCCTTCCAGTCCCATGGCCCGACCAGCGCCCTACTCAGGCGGAGCGGGGGAGTGCAATGGTTTTCTGTTACAATGTTCCCTCATATTCGAAATGCAACCTTCTCTATATCCCACAGATAAGTCGAAGATCGCCTACATCGTATCTCTACTCTCTGGACCTGCACTTAAATGGGCTGAGACGATCTGGAACCAAGCCGGGCCGGTCATGAATTCCATCACTACCTTCACGGAGTATTTCAAAGAGGTGTTTGGACGTTCTGATGGGGAAGTAGCCGCTGGAGAGCAGCTGTATCATCTAAAGCAAGGTACTCTATCTACACAGGAATATGCTCTCCGGTTTCGCACTCTAGCAGCTGCAAGTGGATGGAATGAGAGATCGTTGTTGACCACGTACCGGCTCGGCTTGGAACCCACTCTCCGAATCCAACTGGCCACATTAGATGATACAATGGGTCTGGAGAGATTCATCCAACATTCTCTCCGATGTTCCGATCGTCTCCGTTCCTATCAACAGGACACCATCACCCCCTCGTCTGCACTCCTCCAATCGCCTGAGTCAACAGCCTCTCCAGAACCAGAACCCATGATAATAGAGTCTGGAAGACTGACATCAGCGGAACGACAGAGGAGGCTGACCCGGGGTCTGTGTCTATACTGCGGTGTCAGTGGACACACCCGTATGGAGTGTCCCCTTCGTCCCATTCGGACTTCAGTGAGTGTATTCAGTACGAATATTGAACAATGTAAACCACTTACTACCACCGTACAAATAACTACTGCCTCTATTTCTCTCCTTGTCACAGCCCTCATCGACTCCGGGTCAGCAGGGAACTTCATCTCCCAATCCCTCTGTCGTCAACTCCACCTCCGTACTGAGGCGTCCTCGCATATATACCAGATACAACCGATAACCCAGTGCACTCGATCTTCGACCCGTATCCATCGACAATGCGAAGACATCCTTCTTCAAGTGGGGTTGTTACATCAAGAGAGGATTCAATTTCTGGTTCTGGAGGGTGCAAATATGGACATCATTCTAGGGCGCCCGTGGCTGGTGAAGCACGATCCCATCATCTCTTGGGGCACAGGAGAGATAAAGAAATGGGGATCTGGATGTACACCTGCCTGTTTTCCAAATCTCCCTCTTCAAGGTCGGAACCCCATTTCTTTGTTTGCAACATCGGTCGAGAGCCCTCCTGAGAAGCAGTCTATCCACATTCCTAAGGAGTACAGCTCCTTTCATGATGTCTTCTGCCCCAAGAGAGCTTCCCAGCTACCGCCGCATCGGCCATGGGACTGCGCGATCGACCTAGTTCCAGATGCCCAGTTGCCAAGAGGTAGGATCTACCCGCTCTCGCTTCCAGAGAATCAGGCAATGGAAGATTACATAAGGGAAGCTCTGAGTCAGGGGTACATACGTCACTCAAAATCACCAGCCGCCTCAAGCTTCTTCTTTGTGGCCAAGAAGGACGGAGGGCTGCGTCCATGCATCGACTACAGGGTCCTAAATAACGGTACAGTAAAATACCGATATCCCCTTCCTCTGGTACCAGCCGCTTTGGAACAGCTCCGAGAAGCTAAAGTCTTCACTAAATTGGACCTCCGCAGCGCGTATAATCTGATAAGAATACGTGAGGGGGACCAATGGAAGACAGCATTCGTGACCCCTACTGGCCACTATGAATATGAGGTCATGCCTTACGGTCTGGTCAACGCCCCCTCCGTATTCCAAAACTTCATTCATGAAGTCCTCCGGGAGTTTCTTCACCACTGTGTAATAGTGTACATAGATGACATCCTCATTTACTCCCGGAGTGAGGCCGAACATCGCCAACACGTTGCGGAGGTCCTACACACATTGAGAGAACATCACCTCTACCTCAAAGCGGAGAAATGCTCATTCCACCAGAAGTCGATTCATTTCTTGGGATACATCATTGACCAAACCGGTATACGTATGGATGGGAAGAAAATTGAGGCTGTTCTATCCTGGTCAGAACCCACTTCCATTAAGGAGCTCCAGAGGTTTCTTGGGTTTGCTAACTTTTATAGACGGTTTATCAAGGACTACAGCAGGATTACATCACCTCTCACTAATCTCCTCAAGGGTAAACCCAAAGGACTGGAGTGGACCAAAGAAGCAGCCGCAGCCTTCCGCCTTCTTAAGAAGGAGTTCACAAGGGCCCCACTCCTGACTCATCCTGACCCAAATCTTCCTTTCGTGGTGGAAGTGGACGCATCCACCACCGGCGTCGGGGCAGTATTATCTCAACATCATGATACACCGCCCCGACTGCATCCCTGTGCCTATTTCTCTCGGAAGTTGAGCCCGGCGGAGCAGAATTACAGCATAGGAGACAGGGAGCTTCTAGCAATCAAGCTAGCCTTGGAGGAGTGGCGTCACTGGTTGGAGGGAGCCAAACATCCGTTCCAGGTGATCACAGATCACAAAAACCTCCAATACATCAAAGAGGCCAAGAGACTATGTCCACGTCAAGCCAGATGGTCACTTTTCTTCTCACGTTTTGATTTCTCCATTTCCTATCGTCCAGGACCCAAGAATCTAAGAGCAGACGCTCTCTCTCGTTTACACGAGCATCACGATCATGAAGAACTCCCAACGAAGATTCTTCCCGAACACATCTCCATTTGTCCGATCACCTGGAACGCTCCTCCAGTCGTTGCCACTCCGGAAGCCCCTGCTCCGCCGGGATGCCCTCCTCATCGGCAGTTCATACCACCTGAACACCGGGTAGATCTGATCCACTCCTTACATACCTCGCTAGGCACTGGACATCCAGGGATCAACAATACTCTCTCGCTAGTATCCCAACGATTCTGGTGGCCAAACATGGCAAGGGATGTGAGGCAATATGTTCAGGGCTGTAAGGACTGTGCCCAATCCAAGAGCCCACGTCATCTACCCGCTGGAAAGCTCCATCCCTTGCCGATTCCGAACCGTCCCTGGTCACACCTAGGAGTGGACTTTATCACTGACCTCCCTTCGTCAGAAGGTAATACCTGTATTCTAGTCATAGTAGATAGATTCTCAAAGTTTGTCAAACTAATCCCTCTGAAAGGTCTTCCCACAGCCTTTGAAACTGCCGACAATATCTTTAATCAAGTCTTCAGGTCATTTGGTATTCCAGAAGATATTGTGTCGGACAGAGGTCCACAGTTCATCTCACGTCTATGGAAAGCCTTCTTCAAGCTCCTAGGTGTGGCCGTCAGCCTCTCTTCTGGATATCATCCCCAAACCAACGGGCAGACAGAGAGGAAGATTCAGGAGGTGGGACGGTTCCTGAGGACCTTCTGCAGTGGTCACCAGAACTCCTGGAGCCAGTATTTGGGCTGGGCAGAATATGCCCAAAATTCACTGCGGCAACCCTCCACCGGACTCACGCCATTCCAGTGCGTCCTGGGCTTCCAACCACCGCTCTTTCCCTGGGATGGCGAACCATCTGATGTCCCCGCAGTGGATCACTGGTTCCGGGAGAGCGAGAGAGTCTGGGACGAGGCTCATCAACATCTGCAGAGGGCAGTCCGTCGAAGCAAGGTAACCGCCGATAGGAGAAGGTCTGAAGAACCCAGATACACACCCGGACAAAAGGTGTGGCTATCCACCCGGGACATACGCATGCGACTGCCCTCTCGCAAGTTAAGTCCCCGATTTGTTGGTCCCTTCACCATCGTGGAACAGGTTAACCCCGTCACCTACAAACTACAATTACCCTCTCACTACCGTATTCACCCTACATTCCACGTATCACTCCTGAAACCCTATCACGATCCTGTTCTTCCCTCCACAGAGCCTGACCACGAAGAGGAACCCCCTCCTCCACTGCTCCTAGAAGAAGGAGCCGTCTACGCAGTGAAGGAGATCTTGCGTTCCCGACGTCGTGGTGGCCAGTTGGAGTACCTGGTGGACTGGGAAGGGTACGGCCCCGAAGAAAGGACATGGGTTCCCAGAGCTGATATTCTCGATCCTAGTCTCATGGTGGAGTTTCATGAGAGCCACCCTGAGTTCCCAGCGCCTAGAGGCAGAGGGAGACCACCACGGCGTCGGAGGTGTCGGCCCTCAGGAGCGGGCCCTGGGGAGGGGGGTACTGTCATGGATTGGTCAGGCTCTCACGACCCCCACTCACGAAGATCACCATCACCTGACTTCTAATGAGCACACAGCTGCATCACATTCACGAGCACCAGATAAAAGCACAGCACTCCAGTCGCTCATTGTCCGGGCTCGTCTCGACGAAAGCGGACAACTGAGCGACCACTCAGCGTAGTCATCCTCAGCTAAAACAAACGATTTACTTACCTGTTCTCTTTGTATTCCTCCTAGTCTTCCTGGTCCTCCCGAATCGTCCTGTCTTCCAGTCCTTCCAAGTCTGTGTCATCCTCTGTCAGCTGTATCTGGTGTGTGCTGTCCATCCTCGTGTATTCCTGTTACCCAGCCACGGAGGAAAAGACCCCAACATCATTCCTGATCCTCCTGGCTATCCTTCATGTGCTCCTTGTTGTCATTTAATAAACACCCTAACGTTTCCTTACCTCTGTCTCCTGTCCGCTTCATAACATAAAGAGAATTATTGCTAAATAACTATAATCTGTATTTTCCCCGTCATGGTTAGGCGTGTATCAGAGTAACCCCGCCGATCCTACGCCACCCAACCCGCTCAGAGCTAGTATCGAACCGGCGCCCTTCCGCATGGGAGTCAGTTGCTCTAACAAGGAGGCTAAAGACCATGGCCTCTAGCGTATGTCACTAAAGCACCTTTTAGAGGTCAGAGGAGTGAGGTTTCCCTGCACAGCACTTACTAGCTAGCCTCCGTTACATCAGCAAACTAATAATAAAGCCCGATAAAGCCCTGACCTTACCGAATAAACAGTATTCCACCAGATCCTGTATGTCAGAAAGTATAGTTTACTGCTGAACAACTCATTTTATCATGGTAAAATAACACAGAAATCGGATAACAACACTTCAATCTTCTGCCGAAGCTCCGACATCTGCTTTGAGAAACTGTCAATCACAACTGTTAATCACGATGACGTGCCTAGCATTAAATTACTGCTAAAAACATACCTTTTACAAAAATGAAGATCTAAACCTGATAATCAGTGCCTTAATTGACCAAAACCATCTTTCGGGACATTTTATTGCAAGTGTAATTAATTTTATTTATTTGGGCTCAAATCTCCTTCATTAACACGGAGGAGGCGGGCTTTATGACTGCAGCCAGCCCCCAGGGGGCGATCTAACAGCTGGGACCTTCACTCAAAAGCAGGCGTGTGGCACACTTGGTGCTGCCCACTGCGCCACCGTGACACCACCAACATTTACAAAAGAAAATATTTTCTTTTTTTTTCATTACATCCCAAATCAGGGTAAAGAAACTATGGCCATTTTTACATTTTAGATGAAATATGTAACATAGTTGTTCAGTTTACCAAATTTGTGATGAAATAACTAAGCATGGGTGCTTATGCTATGACACCACCACTTGCAAAAAGCCCAATTTATGTTTTTTTATAATTTTATATATTTTAATAAATAATGTTCTAGAAATCCTCATATTGTGTATTTGGTAATAAAATATATCAGATAATTTAATTCCGATCTCACCAATAAGTTAGTTTTAATGTTTCAATCTGCCTAGAAAATAGTTTAGTCTATCCCAAAAATGTTATAAGAATTAATTTTTATGCCATATATTTATCTTAAACTAACACCTACATAAAAGTGCATTTAAGTGGTCTCTGGTATCCAGATGATCATTTTATGATGAAATCATAGGTTTGCAGTGTTTACAAATAAATACATAACAGACAGGAACTGGAGGAGCAAATTATATTAGAAGAAGATCAGAGAGAGAGGGAGAGAGAGTTTAATGTCTGGAACTGTTAAAGTGGATCGTTTTTCATAATGTGCCTCTAATTATGATTTAATTTTGGTTGGATTGATCTAATACAGTAAGTGCAACAGACATACAGAAAACAGATTGAGATGTACAAGACAGTCATACTGCATGGTGGCCTTTCAGACCATATGCTTTCATGAATCTCCCTCTAAATACCACATAATTAACTACAATTGCACTTAAACTGGTCCCAGTCAGTAACGGGATAAACTTGTGGAGAAAACAGGTGAAAACTGCCATTAAACACTTCATTCACACTCAAAAAAAGCAATCTGTTTCCCATCCACTAAACCAAATACATATGCTCAGAAAAGACCCTGACTGCGCATCTGAAAGCAAAAGCATCAAGCAGATGAGGGCTATAGTGATCACACCATGAATTATTGAGTCAAAAGAACCATTTCATTAATTTTTATTTTGGCATTTATGAAGTGATTATGTCGGCTTTAAAAACCTAGTTATTCAAACATCTTAAAGGGGTGGTCGAGAATGTAATTTTAAAGCTTGGTTGTGTTAATAAAATGCAAAGCAATGTGTGCTCATGTTTCATTTGAAGGAAAAATCACGTTATTTACAAGAAATGCATGTGCGCGAGACAGATGTTTCTTTTTCTTTTTCTCTGATGCTCGGATTAAGTTATTGTTCTGTAATATACAGTGACGCTGTAAACAGAAGAATAAAGCACAAGATGTAGGATGCGACCTGTGTGAGCCTTGATTAATTTTTCTGCTGCAACGAGTTAGGCGAGCTCTCCTGTATTTTTTTAACTCAACACGTTACACAACGTCTTTCACATATATTCGGAATATGCATGTGTAAGTAATATGAATCGTTCACATATCTTTTGCGAGTTCATTATCCGAGATGTAAAATGCACAGAAAAGCTGTCTATACAGAGATACGCATGCGCTGGTGAAGAATGTGTGTGTGTGTGTGTGTGTGTTTACAGCTGTTTGACTGATAAATATGAATTTGTAGCTAAACCGTTAGCAGTGCCAAACAGCATTTCCCATTGTTTACATGTTTGCTACAACATACCATTAACGCAAAACACTGTGCATGTCATAATCAATTTTAACAAATAAAAACACTTACAGGTCGTAGCTCAGAGTTAACAGCTTCTGCTTGTTGGAGCTGCTCCTTCTTTGAGGAGATTTTAACCGAATCCAGCACTGAACTGGGAGAGATTCTGGAAGCTGTGTTTTGTCAAATCATGCTTGCTATTTTATAATTCTCTGGAACGTAATTAATATTGAAATGTAAGCACTTCTGTTTTTGTGACGTGTCATTTGGAAGCCCAAATACAGAAACAAAAGAAGCTCTGTGGAAATAGCAGAACGACATTTTCTCCCTCTGCTGTAACATTACAGCGCCTCTGGCCACGCCCCTTAGCTGCGCAGTGTGTGTGCGCAGTAAACGTACGTTTGTGATCTCACAAGCACCGGAAGTATTTTTTTGTAGTCCCCAAAACTCGTTCATTGTAGGCTTAGCTAAGCTAACTGTAAAAACCAAGGTCTCCCTTTGCATTGAACTTTGAGCAGTTTACATTCAGAGATGCTGTTTATGTTCACACAGCTTCATTACACATCAACTAAAGTTTAAAATATGATATTGTAGTGGACCACCCCTTTAAAAGAACAGTTCACACAAAACTGTACATTCTGCTACCATTCAAGCCCATTTCACTTCACACAAAACAGAGTTTCTTTTTCAGTGGAACTCTACAGAACATATTTTGTCAAATGTTTGGAAACCAGTTACTATTAACTTAAAGTGTTGGGGGTAACGCATTACAAGTAATGTGAGTAACGTAATAATAATACTTTTCTAAGAAAAGGGTAAAGTAATGCATGACTTTAAAAAAGTTATAATATTTGAGTTACAATTTTTTTTATTTAACGCTAGACACTTTTTTAATTAAACAATTAGCTTTAAAAGAAAATGCTGAATTAAAATGATGAGGCACGTTGAACAGACAGAAACCAAGATGGCAGGTCAGAGCCTTACATTTCTATGATTATTATCTGCAAGTATTCTCTTTATTTTGAAAGCATTGAAGAACAGGAAAAGGGACTGTTTTAATGGGCAGCGATTTTACGTATCTAATAAGACAAAAAGTTCAAAAGCAAACTCACTTTAAACTCAGTAATCTGTATACTGTATATAGTGTCTATAGCTCTGGGGTCAGGAAGTTCTCAGAAAACAACATTATCCTAAATTATCATTTTTTTGATGAGTTTTTATTTTTCTAAATAAATGAAGGTTATGCAGTGAGTGCCTTGTTAATTGCGGAGTTCATCCATTAAAAACAAACAACAAACTCCCTGCAAGTTCTGAAATAGATTAACCCTCAACAAGGTAAGGAAAAGTAATGCAAAAGTAACTCAAAAATTAACATAATACAATAGTAACAAAGTAACGCAACTAGTTATTGCAAGTTATTGCCAGTCACACTGCTCTTTTTGCCCCATAGATTTCCATTTATACATTTTGCAAGTCACTGCGTTGCAAAGTTTAAGCTTGGTGAACTCTGACCTGTGAAATCACATCACGTGATTGCATGAGATAAATCGGAGATCAAAACATGACTTCTTTGTACCGAAATGTCAAATAATTGCTTTTTAGTGTCTAATCATCTTGTTTAATCCCTTTTCATATCGCCGTACGACAGAATTTCGCATGCTCAAACTGTGACCACAGCGTAACTCAATATTGTAATGCATTACTTTCAAAAATAACTTTACCCAATACTGTTGACTTTCATAGTATTTGTTTTTCCTACTTTAATGTTACCGGTTTCCAACTTTCTTCAAAGTATCTCCTTTTGTGTTCAACTGAAAAAACTAACAAATTAGTGAATAAATGTTGATTTTTAGGTGAACTATCCCTTTAAACATCTTAATTCAAAACATCTTAGGAACACTAATACATTATACTACAGTATGTTAGAGCAGGAGTTCCCAAACTTTTCAGCCTGCAACCCCCAAAATAACAATGCCAGTGACTTGCGACCTTCAATATCCTCTGAAGTGGTTATAAATATACAAACTGTGCATGCTACATTGCGCACACACCAAAAGGCCCAAATCTTTTATTCATTTAATTTTGGAGAACGTCACCCTGAGACCTTTCTCCATATTCAGTCAAGGCCTTTATTTTTAATGCATGCGAGTTCCGTAAGGGTGTCAGAAAGTTTAACCTGGTCCCAAACAATATGTCTGCTGCATCTGACGCTGTTGCTGTGTCTTTATTATAACATAATCGCCACAGGGGTCGCAATCAAAGGGGAAAAAAAACAAATAAATAAAGGCTGATGGCTTTTTATTTGCATGTTGTTTTTTTTAATGTAACTATTACTACTATTTTTTCTTTTTAATTAAAATACGGTATATTAATAAAATTAGATTTTTTGAAATCCCCAAGTGAACCCCCCTCATTGTCTCGGGACAACACCCCCCCCCCCCCCCCCCCTTGGGAACCACTGTATTTGAGCATGGTTTTATGAACTAAAATTCTTATGTCATCAGATATGGCATCATACATATGTTAAAATTACCAACAAACTATGTTCAGAATGAACATCTATATCTATTTTTGCTAGTGGAAATTAGCATTCTGGCATGCAGTTTCTGTATTTCATTATGTTCACACTTTCATGAACCGTGTTTTTGGGAAGTCAATATTTTAATACTTTTCCATCAGCCAGTCCTTTCCATTCTGTGTCAAGAACAACAAGTTATCATAACCGACTATAAGTGTCAGTAAACTTCAACTTTAAGATTTAAGATTCAAAGCGTTCATTATCAGATGCACAGTTAGAAAACCGGTTCCCTGTACAATGAAATTCCTACTTTGCTGTCCACACTGAATGCCAGGGAAGAGTTAAAGGGTTAGTTCACCCAAAAATGAAAATCTACTCACTATGTACTCTCCCTCAAGTGGTTTAAAATCTTTATGAGTGTCTTTTTTCTGTTGAACAATAAAAAATATATTTTGAAGAAAGCTGAAAAACTGTATTACACATATAGTAGGAAAAACAGTCAATGGTTACCAATCAAAAAAGATTTTACCCAAATCAAGGGTAAAAGTACCCTTACTTGTCCAAAAATGTAGTACAGAGAAGAGTAAAAGTATCTGTTTTAAATATTACTCAAAGTAAAAGTAAAAGTTGCCCCTTTTAAAGTACTCAAGAGTAGTGAGTATTTTGCTGTAAAAAAAACCTTGATGCGTTTACATGTAATTTGTGGATGTGTGTGTTAACATCACATTCTGTAGTGCATTTAATTAATGTTTAAGGCCATTGTCATTTTCTCATCAGTGACATGCATCTAAAGATTTCAAACAGATTGCTGCATTTAAAAATGGCCATTATGATGCAAATTACTTTATATGTACGATTTGATTGGACAGGAATCACAAGACTCACAGACAAGGCAAAATAAAGTAATGACTGCAGGGTGAAGGAAAGTAGAGGAGTAAAAGTACCGATACTGCACTTAAATGTACTCAAGGGAAAGTAAAAGTACATATTTTTAAAACTACTTACTAAAGTTTGGGTATTTGTAATGTGTTACTATACACCACTGATGCTTACAGGTTTTCAGCATTCTTCATTTCTTCATTCTTCAATATATATATATATATATATATATATATATATATATATATATATATATATATATATATATATATATATATATATATATATATAAATTCTTTAAGTGTTTAAAAGAAACTCATAAAAGTGAGCAAGTAAAGGTGTAAGTAAATGAATGGAAGAGAATTTTCATTTTTGGGATTATACCTTAAAGTCCACCCAAAAATTTAAAAACTAAGCAAAACAGGCAATTGGGAAAGCATGCAAGAAAAAGTCATGAGTCCTCATACATGACACAATATTCACATACAGTAATAACAACAGCAACCGACACCATAAAAACTTAAAACGTAGGACATAAAACACACAGCACAAATCTTAATGTGTCCATTCCTCTCCCCCAAAAATTATAAAACAAATAGCATAGCATGCAAAACAAAAAACATAAATATAAACTTCTAATGAATTAAAATTAAGTTAAATAGCATTAGTTTATGTTTACTCACTGTGCATGAACTAATTTTAACCAGCCCAACTTTGAGGTTTATAATAATGCTGAACTATGACTAATAAATAATTGTTTTTCAATATTATTCATAGAGCAAAGTGTTACCAATCACGTGAATGTGTAAATGTTACCATTGTGCAAAATCCAGCAGAGAAGGAATAATTGTGCAAAACTGTCAGGAGTATCAGCATGATGCAGAAGTTGAATATTAAGGTGCATATACAGGTAAGGACAAAATTATTAGACCTCCTGTGAAATATTCTTTTTCAAATATTTTACAAGTGATATTAAATGGAGCAAGGACTTTTTTCTGTATTTCTGATATAATTTTTTTCTTCTAGCGAAAGTCTTATTTGTTTTCTGTCAGGTGGAATAAAAGCAGTTTTAAACCATATTAAGGTCAATATTATTACCCCCCAACCCCCCCCCCCCCCCCCCCCCCCCCTTAAGCAATATTTTTTTCTCACTTGTCTAAATGTCGCCTTAAGCTAAATACTATTATCTTGAAAAATAACTAGTAAGAATATTTACTGTCATCATGGCAAAGATAAAATATATCCGTTATTAGAAATTATTAAAACTATTATGTTCAGAAATGTTAAAAAATCTTCTCTCAGTTAAACAAAAATTGAAGAAAGAGGCTAAAAAAAGCATCAAACTTGGCTTGGCTTGTATTCAATGAAATTCTTCATTTCTCTACCTCTTTTACAATGTAGATTGTGAAAGCAGCTTAACATAGATTGAAACCGCTTAAGTTTAGTTTTCACAGTAAAGTTCACTTCAATGTCAATGTCACTGCTGAAAGCCAAAACATTAAAGAGGGTACAGCACATTGTCTAAATGTTATTGTTTGCACAAAGAGAAAAGAATAGAGAATAGCCCATAGAGAGGCGCGTGTCTGACCTGCAGGTGTCTAAAGGCCGCGGTGATCTGCGTGATGTGCAGCGTCAGGCAGCGGGACACGCAGCGCGCGCTCTCCATCTTCTCCAAACTCTCCGCTTCTTCAGTCCTGCGCGCAACGCTCACCTCAAACACACAGCAGAGCAGAAAACAGCAGAGATTCCTCAAAAACAGCATCTTCTCTGTGGATGTTCTCGTGAATGCGAGTGGATCCGAGCGATGTGTGAGGCTGAATGCACTGCATGCGCGCGCTGAAGTCTCGGACACTCCCTCTCGCGCGCAAACCTGTCATCTGAACTCAACACATCCACTGTCTGTCTGTCTGTCTGTCTGTCGTCTTCTCCGCAATTAGACCAATAAATCGCAAATATATTCGCAAAAGTATTAAAACAATTTTGTAAAATCCATGAATATAATATGAAATCCCTGCCAGAATCTAATTACAAATACTATAATTCTGAGAGTAGGGTCTGATAAACTGTTATTACAGCTTACTATTAATACTAGCATGCTGTGTTTTAAGTTGTAGATAGCGTTGAAATACAGTATAATAGCCTACACTTTATATGACATGGTTTACTAAATAACTATTTTGTTTAGCTATTTAAGTATATCCATAAATTAAGCTTACTAGAGTAAACTGTTTAGTTTAGTATACTCTATAGTTGTAAAAAAACCCAACAGTTTGGGTTGGGTAGTTTATGTTAATACAGTTGTTGTATCACCATAGCAATTACAGAATTACCACAACATATTAATTAAAGTTATTCACTATGGTTTAAAAACACTACCTTACAGCATTCACTCTTAGTTATAGTATTTTTTTTTCACGTAGATTCTTTTCAGCTTTTTGATCTGCTTTATTACTCATTGAATCATGATAGGTGACAAATTAACAGTTTGACTTTTTGGGAATTTGACCATTGGGAATATATAAGCCAACAGTTTCAAAAATACCAAAAACACCAAAAAAAAAAAAAAACTTTTTTCCTTTTATTATGTAAATAGTGATCAGCATTACAAAATCCAAATTCCAAAAAAATTCCCCTATGTGTTTCTGTGCGTCCACAGTTCCCAGTTTTTACTGGCATCTGTTGATCAAACTTTGCTGTTTTGCAGCAGCGCCATCGTGTGGCGGAGTGAGTTTGAGCTATGTTTGTTTCTGCTTTTGTTTCCCAGATGTTGTAGTTGTTTTTGCTTTGCTTTTGCTAAAACCTCAATGACCTGGCATAATATAAACTTTAGATAATGAGTAGTCTTCATTTTCCTAATATAACAAACTTTAATGAAACATAATTAATAAAGACTATTAATTCATTAATTATTTAAGTTCGTTGAACAGATATTTCTTTGATAAAATGATAAAAAAATATATAAAAAGTAAGGAATCAAATAATTTTCACAACTGGTTAAACAACAATGGTTTACTATAGTACTCATTATATATATATATATATGACCATCCTTCACTTTTAGCTTACACATCTGTAAATCCCAAGATACACTTCATCTTTCCCAATATTAATCCACACAATAAAGCAACTCCGCTACATTAATACAGAATAATCATTCAGATCAGGAGTTTTTTATTTTTATTTTGACATTCATTCATTCATTTTCTTTTCAGCTTAGTCCCTTTATTAATCTAGGGTCGCCACAGCGGAATGAATCGCCAACTTATCCAGTATTTGATTTACACAGCAGATGCCCTTCCAGCCGCAACCCATCTCTGGGAAACATCCACACACACTCATTCATACTCAAACACTACGGACAATTTAGCCTACCCAATCCACCTGTACCACATGTCTATGGACTGTGGGGGAAACCGGAGCACCCGGAAGAAACCCACGCAAACGCAGGGAGAACATGCAAACTCCACACAGAAACGCCAACTGGCCTAGCTGAGGCTCGAACCAGCAACCTTCTTGCTGTGAGGCGACAGCACTACCTACTGCATTACTGCGTCACCTTAATTTTGACAAATGTTTAAATTAGTAATTCAAAAAATTCCATTTCAATTAGTCCATTTAAATATAAGCAAAACTAGAGTTTATATTATATGTTTATTTTGGGACATGCATGAATCTTTTTGTTGTTGAATTAAATAAAAATGGGCCGTGGATTTTTAGTTTCGAGTATTTTTTGCGTGGCTTAAATAAGAGAATGTTTTCTCAGTGAAATGAAGACCAGTTAATATTAAAATAGCTTTATGTATGGGTATGTTTTTGCAGTTAAAGTAATGCTTATTCATTCTGGTATAAATGCAGAATTTATGTCGATATTGAATACTCATAGATCCATTTATATATAAACACTCAACCACTCATTTTGTTTTCAACTGTTCCTTTAAGTATCTATGCAACTGATTAAATTATTAGTAATTAGTAGACTGTTAAGAATCATAATCAGAAAGCTTTAATGTATGTCCAGGTATGTTCACACATACGAGGAATTTGTTTTCATGACAGAAGCTTCTACAGTGCAACAGAATGACAGAGCCAAGACAAAAAACTGATGATAAATTAATTTAAAAATAGAAGTAGTGAAGTAGGCAGTGAATGCAAATATACAAATTGACATGTGGTATATTACAATATACTGTATTATATGTGCAGATGTTGTGTGCAAATTGGCATGCAAAGTATGTTGTTAAATAAATAAATGTATAGGTGTATAAAAAGTAGTGTAATTTGTTTCACAATTACTTTCATCAAGAGTTTGTGAGATAAATTACCTGAGAGAAGTGCACTGGTGCACAGTTCTCTGTAGCATCGACCAGAAGTAAAAGTTGGTAGCTGAGCTAAACCAGACAGTTATTGACGAGCAGACGATTACTTATACTCAAATGGACCATCAAAATATAATGTTATCGAAAATACAGCCTCTGTTGAGCTTTTTTGACAATGGAGTCAATTTGAGTGTCCCACTTCAGGTGCTGAGAGATGGTGGTGCCCAGGAACCTGAATGGCTCAATTGCTGCCACAATGCTGTCTATGATGCTCAGTGGGGGGAGAGCAGGGGGGTTTCTCCTGAAGTCCACTTTTATCTCCACTGTTTTGAGTGCGTTAAGCTCCAGGTTATTGTGACTGCAAATTTCAGGAGCTTGACAGAGGGGTCCTTTAAAGTGCAGTCATTCGTGTAGAGGGGAAAAGACACAACCCTGAGGGGCATTAGATTAGGGTAACTGTAAATTGACATACTTGCAAAATAATTTATAGTCAGGGCTGGGTATTAACAGATTATATGAAATAGGTTTTATGTAACATGATTCCAAAAATCAAGTACTTGTAATTACAGTAAACTTCTTTTTAAAATACTTGTAATCAGACTACAGTTACTTTTTTGGTAAAATAATTACATATTATTTGTTCAATGGCAGACTGTTGTTCCCAATTCATTGATATTTATCCTCTTTTTTAAATGATTATATTCTTCACTTTATATTAGATTCTTCACTTTGTTTTGTTTTTCATTGATACTGCAATCAGTTTTTACATGAAATATCTTATGTAACGGTGATTATTGCTGTCAATTTAATATAGTTTTTTTTTAATTATACAATTTAAGCATAAATAGTCCTCACTTTAGATTATGTCACAAAACTGGATGAAGTTGAGTTAATAAAGCATTTATTAACATACAAATAAACTATTAGTATATGCCTGAATAATAAAATATATAAATGTTAATTTGAATAGTTTATTAATCATTTACTTATGCATTCTAAATAATCTTAAAACAGCACCAACTATTCTTAAATAACTGGTTTGTAAATAATGCAATAATTAATTTAGTATTAATAAGTAATAAAGTATGAAAGTACACTTATTAAACATATAATAAATGTGCTTTTAAGTCAAGAATAGAGCATTTGAAGCTGTATTTATAAACTGCTTACTAACGTCTATTAATGTAGAGTTAATGCTTAACAGATAATGAATTAACTATTTGGTAATGCTTAATAGATGATTCATAGTGTGTAATTATTATAAAGTGTTACCAAGTAATCTACCAGAAAAGTGTAATCTAAAAGACTATACTACTGACTATGACTAAGTAATCTAGCCATGCTTTGCTTATAGTCAATAGAATATCTGTTGGTGGAGCCTCTAAATAAAACGTTATCCGATATTTAGCAGTCTTCTAATACTCTGACCATCAAAATAAAGTGTTGAGGTACATTTTGATCCTGTAGACTATGGCACACATGCTGTTTACATCCCAGTGAGTTCACATTGATCAGCTTGTTAATGTTTATCAAGCCTGATTCCAAAGTCGCCTTTATCTTCTGGAATAAACACATGCCATATTAGAGCATTAGAAATAAAGCAGGTTACCTCGTGTCTATAATACGAAGCAAATATGTTGTCTCTGATTGGGATTTTGTCAGCTGCAAACATTTTGTGTGTTTATGGGACAAGTTTAGTTCCTGTTCATGTTCCCTGTGATGACAAGACTGTGGAGAAGTTGTCCAGACTGGCCGTCACGTACATAAATGAGGACAGACAAACAGGTTACAAATTTGCCCTTAACAGAATCACAAACGTCCAGGCGAATCAACAGGTTGGTAAGCAGTGCTGTTATTTTTAATAGTGGAAAGACAACCACACATTATTTATTATTAAATTAATATCATAAATAACAGTATGTGCACTAAAAAAGATTAGATACTTAAATTTAAAAAAGTGAGTAAAGTTTGAAGTAAAGTGAACAAATAAGCTGACAACTTTTATAATTATGCAATAAGAGTTCATTAATTTAATCAGTTTAAGGCAATGGGTTTATCCAATTTTTAGGTAAATTCAACTAATCACTTTTAAAAAAGCAAAAGGTTTGCTCATTTTTAAAGTAAAGTCAACTAATTGCTTTAAAAGCAGCAGGTTAACTCACATTTTGAAAAGTAAATGCAACAACTTGCTTTAAAAGCAACAGATTTACTCACTTTATAAAGTAAACCCAGCTAATCACTTTATAAGCAACAAGTTTATTCACTTTATAAAGTTAACCAATCGCTTTAAAAGCAACAGGTTTACTCACTTTTTAAAGTAAAGTCAACTAATCGCTTCAAAAGCAACAGGTTTACTCACCTTTTAAAATGTAAACGCAACTATTATATCATTATGTGGTGTCAACTTATCGCTTTATACAGTGTACATGCAATTGTCATGTTTGCAAGGTATTGCTTACTTCATAGGTCCATGTATCTGTGCTGTAGGGTCCAGCTGGAAAGATCTATTATCTGGATTTAGATGTCCTTGAGACCAAGTGTCATGTCCTCAGTCCCAAATCATGGAAGAAGTGTGCTGTAAGACCCTTCATGGAAACAGTAAGGCAGCTTCAGCTTCTGATTATAACCTGTTATTGGACATTTTAGAGAAATTTAAAAGGGAATTTATTGCCTCTCGATGACTGTATAGTAGTGTTGATTGTCTCTGTTTAAAATTGTATTTACACATTTGCAAAAATAAAGGTACAAAAGCTGTGACATTTTTTTAACTTTTTATGCAAAATTGTACTTTTTAGAAAGTTACCACCCCAATTACAGCATTTGTACCTTTATTTCTGTAAATATTTGTTATAAATTTAAACTGTGACTATTTAATTAATAATAAAAAATTATACAGTATATACAAATTAGTATGAACTTATCTAATTGTAGTTTGGAAATCTGATGATGGATGCACACCTAAATCATCCAAAACTCTTTGATTGTCATTTTTTTAAAATGTGTGTTGATTTTATTTAATTTTTTTGTTTTGTTTGCTGTTGAAAAGAAAAACAAAAAACATTTATCAAGTGGAAGTCGATAGATATATAATTATAAAATATAAAATATGGCATTTAAAAAAATGTTAGATCAAACAAGAAAAACGTATAAGCAGCTTATGTATAAGGGTTTAAGCAGCTTGAGGCAAAGTAAATGTTGAGTATTTTCTCAATTTCATGGTGAAATATCCCATTGCTCATCGGGTGTTTTTATCATGTGTAAGAGAATATAAGATTGCCGTTACAATTACATGTTTTTCTTGTGTTGTAGCAAATCTCTGGCAACTGTAACACCACAGTACTTCACACACCAGAGGGTTTCTCTTACCTTTACAGCTATGACTGCACTCTCGTACCAGGTGAACCATTTTTCCCAGTCTGACTGCATACATCTTCAAGAGTTACAAACAAATAAATTTGAACCCTCCTGTTGTCCTAGAATTTTCTATTCACCATTCAGCCTTCACCAAACCTCTAATAAAAAGCAGCTACATTTAATTTCAATCTTCAAATCTATTTTGCATGAAGAAACAACTTCATCGTAATTACAAAATCTGCTAATAATGAGATTTGACCTCATTAGTGTGCATCAGCGTGTGCTTCATTAGTATTTATTCAGTGGAGAACACTTGTTTTTTACTAAAGTAAATGGTGTATTTTTTAATGCTAAAAGTATCAGCATATTTGTAAAAAGTTAGCAAGACAGTACTAATAAGGTAAAGCAGCAAAATCTTATTGTAAGTATTTTTTGTGGTTTAAAATGTTTTTCAAGGTGGTGAGTCAAATTTGAATTGTAAGACAAGTGTTGTACTGTGGCTGTAGCATTGATGAAAATTTGAAAAAAGAAAATAATATTTTTTTCTAATGTTGGGGTCATTTTAGAAAAAGTCACCAAATTTCAAGATGAAAACATTATTTAGGGTTTTTTTTTCTGCCGTTAGAATGGGGCACCGGTCACTGTTGACCAACAATTCAACAGGAGGGTTAAAAACTAATTTTAATCCATTGTTTACACATTTTTTTTTCCAGTTGAAAGTTGTCCAATAAAACAAATGTACAGAAAGTATCAGTGCAGGCAATGTTTGACTAAACATTAAGTTCAAAAAGTGGGGGAAAAAATTACATTTCAAAGTCTGGCAGGGTCGTAGCGGAAATTTTAAAAGTGGGGGGGACGGCTGTATGAGATCATACGTTCATATAATTATTAATCACCTGTTTCTAAATGGTCTGTCTCTAAAAGTGAGGGGGACGTATTCCCCCCGTCCCCCCCGGTTGCTACGCCCCTGAAGTCTGGTGTTAGAGCTATATTAGTCTGAGTCTGGTGAATATTATGTGAATATGAATGTTTAGTTACTTTTTCTAAAAGATCTACACACTTCTAGTTAAATTGAGAATCATATTTTTTTTCACAGTGAATCACAAGATCGCCATGGTTCTGAAGAGCTACATTAGATGTAATTTACTAGAGATTTTGACAAAAATGCATAAGCCTACATTCGAAAACCAAATTATTAGCACTCCTTTGAAACTGTATTTTTTTCCAAGTGCTGTTTAATGAAGATACGATTTTTTAAACTGTAGTTTTAATAACTATTTCTGATTAAGTAATTTAATTTGATCTTTACCACGATGACAGTACATATTATTTTACTAGTGATTTTGCAAGATACTAGCTTTTAACTTAAAATATATTTTAAAGGCTTAACAATTTAGATTAAATTAAATCAATTAGGTTAACTAGATTTGCTTAATTAGAAAAGTCCTAAGGGGGATAATAATATTGACCTTAAAATGTTAAAACTGCTTTTGTTCTAATATACACTTAAGTGAAACTTAGACACATCATCAGTGATGTATCCCATAGATATATACACTAGATATGACATACGGACCCTGAGCATGCGTCAATAGCACTGCCACATTTGTACAGTGCTCCCTGGACAAAATGTCATTCAACAGCACTAGTCAAGACTAAAGCCAAAGTGAAGATGCTGGACTTTAGTGCTGTGTACGGGTGTAGTAATGTGCACACTAAGAATAAAGGCATAATAGTTCTTAGGTAAAAATTAGTTTTTTTATGTTTTATATGTTATGAACTTTTGTGCTAAACAAGTAACGTTATTGATGATAATACAGTCACTTACTGTACTATCCATAAGGCAAAGTAGCACCAACTTATGCTAGTTTTGTTGAATAAAAAAGCAAACAATGTAAATGAAATATGACAACAAGATGCTGGTGCCAGAAACTCGTATTATTGTCAGCTTAGTAAAGTAACGGCTAGTTTTTGAAGTAACTTAAGGGTCGCAAGATAACATAACAGTGTCTGCACCTCAATGTGCATACTGTCCACCCTAAATTATTGAATATTATAAATCTTATATACCATTTATATCAGAAAGGTGGATATGCACATTGAGATGCAGGGATATCCATGGTTTACACGAGTCGTTCATAACGGGGAATCATTCACAAACAAATCGCTCCCTCTGTTAGAATGAGAAGTGAAAGCAGGAGAGGGTTGTGTTTCAGTACACGGATTAGATCAAATTTAACAGGGAGGGGGGATAATCCATTTCCATAACCACAAACATACCCTCTTTGTCGGCAATGCCCGTGTGGTCACCGATCCATCAATGTAGGAAAGTGATATCAAATTATAATTTTCATAATGTAAAAAAATATTTGCATACTGACCACCTCTTGGAAAACTCACAATCATAAATATGGGTATTCATGTTTATATATCTCCTCCACTGCACCTTGGTCCCACATTCATCTCAAAGGAGCGCTACCCTGTACTAAAATGGCAGCTCTATTGACGCATACCTTCCAATAGACAACGATAGCGTAGGCGACTTGTAATGTAAATATCTATGGATATATCCTGGGTTTACTGGATGCTTCAGGTCTCACAACATCACACACCCTCGCCCGAGCTTGTGTATGAAGAGCATATGTGGTCCACGGCTCTCATCGCCTGATCCACAGCCATCTTGATGCCTTTTCTGCCATTTCAGTGATGAGCAATAATGGCTCTTTTGTTTGTCAGTCCCTTTACTCTCAGCATCTTGAGTGCCTGATGAGAGACTGGCCGATAAAACCTCTGTATCAGCATCCTCATACAGTGCTTGGGCCTCTTTCTCTCGAAAGCCTTCTTCATCCAGTCTTCCGGAGGAACAGTCAACGGGGAACAGAATAACTTGCCTTATTGTTTCTGACACCAGGACCATGTCTGGCCTGAGAGAGGCCACTGCAATCCTCTCTGAGATTTTGAGCTGCCTCTCTATGTCGACCTTCAGCTGCCAGTCCTGAGCTGTTGCCAGCAGTCACCCTGCTTGACCCATGTGCTGCTGTGCTTCTCCCCAGCCTTAACAAAGGTGATGCACTGCCTCATTGTTTGTTAATGTTTATTGGAGGTGATCCCTGTCCTGATGGCTTCTGGGATAACCTGCATCACTTGATCATGGTGCCCTTGGGTAGCAGCTCAAGATTTGCTCCAGGGATCCTCCTCTCTGGCAGAGAAGACACAGTGGCGTCTCAGCCAAGCCTATGCAGAAAAGGTTGGAAGGGCCTGGGGAGACATCATACACCTAAATCCTGGGAGGATGGAGGAACTTTATCTGGTGTGAATTAGATCTATATAGCTCTGTTCACAAAATCTGTCAGCTGCCTTGTCTCATTGGGTCCACGCCACCAGCTGCCGCATTCCCTACTGTCCTACTGCAGTGGGTTTATCAGGATCTATATACAGCCTAGGACTGATGTTTTAGTAAGATCATTTATAAATGCTCTGAATTGCTTTCAAATTTCTCAGGAGGAACTCCGTTATGCACCAGGCAACGATACTAAAATATATCTTGCTCCTCTCACAACCTCCTCAACTTCTTTCAGCATTGACTCCTTGGTGGTGACTGCCGAGGTCAATTCTGGCAGATTTATCAAGGCCCTACAAGGCCCAAGATCTTCCTGTCTTGCACTGTCACTTTAGATGGTATCGAGGTAGTTGTTAACATCATCATCTGTCTGATAATCTTCTTTTATTCCAGTTAAACTAAATGAAATAACACTATATCCAGAATAAACTAATATAAATGGTAAATACGGTGAACATTTTTGCTCTATTAAACAGCACTTAAATGTTAATTAATAATTAAATTCACAAGCAGAAAAGGCAAGGCATTTACCCCAAACTTCACATTATCTATAGTGCCTTACCATTACTGTTCATCTCAAATTAAATTGTTACAAATAAAAATGTAAATGTTTTATATCATACAAAGCATATTTGTATCTACAGTATTCCATTGCATTATATCTCGAGTTCCAGAGTTTAGACGCTAAAATTTAAAAAGATCTGCTGTGTGCTGTCATTTTTGATATTCTTGGTATTATCAAGTGACTTAAAATAATGAACAAGAAGAGTTGGAGTTATACTTCATTTTCATTTGCAGGAAATTTGTCTTGGACTCAAGCTGAATTTGTCTTAATCCAAATATAACCATATACAAAACATAACATTAACAATACCAGCGACATTGTGACATTTAAAAGTCCCATTAAGGTCATTTAGAATTTAAAATGGCAGAGGTATTAATCACTTCTTGTTTTGATTACATGAAGGAACTAAATAGAAGATAAAATAGTTTTTTTGGCCATTCATAAAAATGTCTCTTAGTAAAATGCATGAATGTTTAGAATCTCAGAATGAAGGATGTTATTAGTACTGAACAGCAAATACTAAGCCTTTTTAAAAACAAGGACCACAATGAAAATGAAAGTCTATGGAAAATTGAAGATTGAAAATGGAAGTCTTTAATATGCTATAATTGACAAACAAGTTTCAGTGTCTTGCTATCTGCATCTCTCCTGATTTATCCATTTCAATTCTTGATGTTTCTTTTCTCTCACTTCATGTTTGCTTTTCTTCCTCAAGATCCCCCAGAGAAGTTACGGTTGACATGTCCAGATTGTCCTCTTCTGCTGCCGGTAGATGGTGTTGAAGCTGCTGCCGCAGCCAGAACTGCCCTTCTCAAATACAACACACAGAGCACACTTCCAGCCAGCCTGACAGTGCACACCATCACCAGAGCCTCACAGCAGGTTACAAGACAGCAATTTATCATTTCTACACTTTAGGTTTGCAACTCTGTGTGGTAATACTAATAGTATACTATTGAAATGTAATAGTTCACAGAGAGAAACATTATTTATGAATACAACAGTTCCCATTTCTGTTTACAAATGAAAAATTACTACTAATAATAATTGCTTCAGGATTTCTTTCGACTCACAGCTTTCAGCCTTACTCTGTTTCATACAACCATAATAATTGTCGAATACTTTACTCATGCATCAACATTCATTTCTGCAGAGGTTCTGCAGGATAACCACAACTCCCATGACTGCACACTCTAGTGGCCAAATCCACTAGAAAAGGCAAAAAGGTTCCCACACCCGCAAGACCTGGGAATTAGGGCATGAGGAAAAGAGATGGAAAAAAAGAGGAGAGACAGAAGTGACAGAGGAGAGAAAAAAAATATTGGGTTTCGACTCTCTAGACACGTTGCCACTCGGTCCTCAACCAGCTGAGAGATCCAATGACGTGCTGGGAGGCCTGTGAAGGAATCTATCTACCTTTCTGTTTTCTGGTGACTGGTGGCGGTTCTTCCGGCTGGCAGCACTTCTTGTCTCTTACTCCGCTCCCACTTCAGTGGACGGCAGCAGGCTTCTGCATCCTGGCAGACAGCGGTGACTCCCCCGGCCTTTCTGGGATGTCTTCTCACAGCTCTTTCCCACACGGTGGTGAGCCCCACATCCCCTGCTGCTCCCTATGCTGGGAGCCGGCAGCAGATAGTTTCACCAGCCTCTGACCGCCCTGGGACTCTGGGGCAAACGAACAGGTTTCTCCCCCACTTGGATTAACTCCCAAACACTCAACCAACCTCAAAGTGGCGAGGGCATCTGGACAATATGTGCCTACTTCTCTTGGATTTCGGCACCACTGTAACAAGTTACTGTTACTTTACAAGTTACTGGCCACCTGGGCATCAGGAAGAAGGAGGCGGAAAACTGACAAACTTTTAATTAATTTTTTATGAGAAAATGAAGCAAACTAATGGCAGCTAATCACGGAGACTGCCGTCGAACTGAAAGCAAAAGTAAAACAAAATGTCCAGGCCTGGTCCTCTCTCGTCATCACCTGCTGTCTCTCCTTCTTTTATAGTCCAGAGCTCCTCCATGGGACTCAAGGCCAGTGCCTCGGCCTCATTCCGTTCCCACAGCTCTTGGGCCCGCCCACTCGCCACAATGACACTGCACGAAACAAGCTACTATACATGTCACATGAGCTTTTTGATGTTCTCAGGCCAATGAAAGCTACATTCCAGATCAAATGAAAGATTTTTTAAAAAATGACTGCATTGTGGCAAGCAAAAAATTACCCCATAGCATCTTTAAAGGCTTGCTAGTCTGAGTCCCGGCTTTGCCAGTTGGTGTTTTTGTATGGAATTTGCAGGTTCTCCGTGTGTTTGCATGGGACTCCCAGTACTGGGGTTATAGCTGGAAGGGCATACACAGCATAAAACATATACCAGTGTTGTTGGTGGTCCATTCTGCTGATAAATCAGTGACTAAGCTGAATGAAAATATATATGTATATAAACTACCTATACCGATCTACCTCTATAAATGTATATCTAATGAATAAAAGTGCATATCTAGTGTTTTAGTTCTGTATATGAGACGTGTTGCAGTAGCCTATGTGGTATTTTTTATCTCACAAACAAACTGTACTGCATCTTTAAGAAATTATACATTTACCAATAATTGCTTTTTTTACCACTGGCCAACAGGTTCATGTAGTCAGTCTGACACAGCTAGAGGAAAAGTCAACAACAGTTGACCTCATAACCCTGAGCCCTCATTTCAAGATGGCAGTGCAGTAACACCTCAGTTTTCAGACCCCACATAACATCTTTAAAGGCTGACTAAAGGCCCTAAAAAAGAAACTAAATGTAATTGGTATTTACACTGCAAAGAAAAGCACTATGAAAGCACTTTATAAGTGCTTTACAAGTCGAAATACAACTAATTACTCAATAAAAATGCTGCATGTATGTGATGACAGTATTTCTTTAACACTCTGCACTGATCATTTCCTTCACCAGAATTATTGAATCGTCTAATGTTTGGTTTATTAGAGCACTCCTTTTCCTGCTACTTTTGTGGAGTTCATTGTTCAGGAGTGTTCAGAGGTTCAGTGTGAGCCAGCACTCGAAGGAAAAGAGGTGAGATTCCTCCTAAAAGAAAGTTTGCTACCACTGTTAATGCTTTGTTTTGTTTTTCCTCAATGTTTCAGTTTATGAATGTTCTCTACTTTGTCAAACTGTCTGATTTCATTGTAACATTACTCAGTATTTATACTGTATCTGCTTTCATTTTAGCCTGTTGGATTCTGTGTTGGGACGGTTTTTGGCACTGGCCATGGATTGCAAGATGTGAAGGTGTCCTGTGAAATATTTCGCCCACAGGTACTCCAAAAATCTATATTTGTTTCCCAGGCCTTTTCTCCAGGTAACATGAGTAATTCACAGCTTTAAAAGCTGCTGACAGATAGCTCAGTGTTATGAAAGAAACTGAACCAATCCTAGTAGAGTATTTATTTTATTTAGAGAAGTTTAAAGACTAAAATAGGGTGGTCCAGTGGGTAGCACAATTGCCTCACAACAAGATGGTCGCTGGTTCGAGCCCCGGCTGGGTCAGTTGGCATTTCTGTGTGGAGTTTGCATGTTCTTCAAATAGAAAATGAATGAAAGACTAAAATAGACCCTCTCTTTAGTTTCTTGCCTTGTCATTGTCAATTATGTGTCACAAGACAGATGATCCAAGTGCATTGTTTTAATAAAGAAAAAAAAAGGTAGTCCACCTTCAGTTTTACTGTAGTAGACGTTATATTGGGACATTTGTAAAAGAAAAAGGATTCATACGAATTAATTTCTTCTTGTCCTGGTTAGCAGATCCCACAACAGAACAAACTTGAAAATTTATTTAAAAAAAACTTAGAAAATGATAGAATTAGAACATTTTCAATTTAACATTTGCTAAATTTTGTTGCGTTTAAACACTTTTGACCAGCAGGTGTTCATAGGATCTTTGTATTTGTAATTTTTTTGTATTTATATGGACATTCAATCTCCTTAAAACGATGACAAGTGTGCTATTGATATAGTTAGTTTAAACCCAGTACTAACTAGTTAACACAATAAACAACAAAAAAAAAAACATTTTATTCCAAACGTATATCTTTTAATAGCAGACCTAAATAACCTATAATAACTGTGATGTACTAACTAATGAAAGATATAGGCAGCACGGTGGCTCAGTGGGTATTTTTGTCACCTCACAGCAAAAAGGTTGCTGGTCTGAGTCCCGGCTGGGCCAGTTGGTGTTTCTGTATGGAGTTTGCATGTTCTTGGTGTGTTCGCACGGGACTCCCAGGACTGGGTTTATAGCTGGAAGGGTATACACAGCATGAAACATATGCCAGAGTTGTTGTTCATTCAGCTATGGCGACCCCTGATAAATCAGTGACTAAGCTGAATGAAAATATATACGTACATAAACTATTTAATTATAACTATCTGTAAATAATCCTTTATTTAAAATAACTTTTTCCTTTTAGAATAAAAGTTTGGTGATTTGTTCATGAAAGACATCATTTGATTATTTTTGTAAAGGGCTAAAGGTATAAACATGTAGATCTACCTATACATATGTATATCTAATGAATGAAAGTGCATATCTAGTGTTTTAGTTCTGTATATAAGAGGTGTTGCAGTAGGCTATGTGGTATTTTTATCTTCCAAAAAAACTGTACTGCATCTTTAAGAAATTATACATTTGCCAATAACTACTTTTTTACCACTGGCCAACAGGTTCATGTTGTCAGTCCGACACAGCTAGAGGAAAAGTCCACAACAGTTTCCAAAACACCAACCCTTGATGTTCATGTTCCTCATCACCCTGAGCCCTCATTCCAAGATGGCGGTGCAGTAACACCTCAGTTTGCAGACCCCGTGTACCAGGCCATCCCTGCCGGACCCGAATTACATCCCACCACCTCCAGTGAATCCAGCGAGTCTTCGGAGACCAGCTCATCTGAGGAAACCAGCAGTTCTGTCCGCGCCGTCAAACCTCCACTGAACTTTCGTTATGTGCTTCAGCGTCAGAAGAGGCAAACGGTCTCGAGCACCGTGGCTCCTCATACACCTGTGTTCCTAAGTGTCTTTCCCAGCATCCCGTCTCCATTTCGTTCCTGTCCCGGAGTCTCGCGCTACACCACTGTATGAGAGGATGCACCATTAAACAGAAAATCTACAAGACAAATAAATGAAAGGTTTCAGAAACGACCTTCTAATTTTTTCCATTACAGATATAATGGTTTTAATATGTCAGCAATAGGATGCAAAACATTACCAATAGAGAAAACTGATGTAATTTCCATTACAACAAATAAAACCATTACAAAACCATTAGAACTTTTTTGATAGTTTCATAATACAAACACCATCAAAAACAAACATTACATCTTAACCATCAAAATTAATCTATTTTAAAGGTTCCTACTAGTGTGAAGTTTAAAGGGAAAGATCATTTAAAATTGAAAAATTCTTCATCATTCACTCACACTGAAATGGTTCTAAATGTATACAAGTTTCTTTCTTGTATAACATAAACCTTTCATTCTTTCAACATAAAACATGTTAAGAGCCATTGCAGCGGCCCTTCAAACAAACTTACACAAACCATTTAACTTTGTTCAAATAAATCAAACAATAAACAAAACATATCTTGCTCTGCTTGCTGAAGAGATACTAAAGATAAAAAGCATTCTTTCGAGCTGTACCTGTTAGTTCATGAATAAACCTAAAATTCTAGTACGGCGCTGCGAAAAGGGACAGGATTAAACAAGATGATAGACATTAAAAAAAGTGAGCGATTGGTCCATGTTTTAAATTTTCTGTCCTGAGAGGTCATGTTTTGATCCTCGATTGGTCTTACGCAATCATGTAATGTGATTTTGCAGGTCAGAGTTCACCAAGCTTGAACTTTCCAACGCAGCGAACTGCGAAACTTACTGCTTGACCTGACACTTTCGCCTGCATATGAATGGAAGTCTATGGGAAGAAAAGTGCAGTGTGACCGCAGCTTTACCCACTCAGAGACTTCATTGAGTTTCATTCGGCACTGCGTGTTCTGCTCCTCCGTCCACCCTCAGTACTCTTGGTGGGAGGAGGAATAGAGAGGAGAAAAGAAAAGAAAGCCTTCTTAAATTGCACTTCTTCTTCTTCTTGTTTTATGGCAACTAACTCATTAAAAACATTATCACCACCTACTGTACCGGATGTAACTTGCGTTGGTGAAGAGTCTGATTATTAGAAAGGGGCAGGAAGAAGAAACTAGAAGCGAGGGAGGAAAAGTGGCACAGAACAAACAAAAACAAAAAAACCTTTGGACGTTTTTCACATTTTCCAATCTTGACATTTAGACCACATATTTATATCAGTGCTGCGTGTTCAGCTCCACTAACACACTTACCCCCAATTTCACAAACAAGGTTTAAGGCTAGTCAAGATTAAATTGCATGTTTGAGCTGTCTCAACTCAAAATAACTTGCAGTTAGATGTCTTAAAATACGTTAGTGTAATTTTTTTGTCTCCAGGTGATATATTTTTCTTAGACCATTTTTATAAACGTGCCTTAAATAGCCTAATTTAACTAAGGCCTGGTCCTGGCTTAATCTAAGCCCTGTTTGTGAAACTTGACCTATAGCTGTTAATTCCGCTGTGTATACTAGTGTGTTTTTTGAACTCATCATTTACACCTGTTCCTACCTTTTACTACTAGCTTCTTTAGATCCATCTGTAAAAAAATTGAATAAAACATTATTTAAACTTCAATAAGTTGAATAAAACATTATTTAAGGGTAATCTGGGTCAAACCCTAAGTGGTCCACATGTGTAGGTGCAAATGTGGCCCAGTTATCTGAAGACCACTTTTGGCAATTATTCAGCACAGTAAGCTCTGGCTAATGGGCCATGAGCCTAAAGTGGCCCAGAAAAATATGGCAAATGTGGCCCAGTTATTTTTAAACACATGTCGGCCACTTTTGGCAAATATTCGGCACAGTAAACTCTGGATAATGTGGCTGTTAGCCTATAGTGGCCCAGAGAAGATATGGCAAATATGGGCGAGTATCTCTGGCTAAATGGTGTGAGCTCAAAGCAGCTGAGGTAAGATGTGGCAAGTATGGTACGGTTATCTTTAAACATATGATAGGTCACTTTTGGTAAAGATAAAGGACAGTGATCATTTGATAATTACAGGGGTCAAACTATAGCTCTTTGCCATGGCAGATATGGGTAGTAATGTACACTGTATGTATATGAAGAGTTTATTTGCAAAAAGAGATAACTCCATTTTTGTTGATGTCATGCTTTATATTATGCATTGAAGATTACAATTGCAAAAAACATGATTTATAAAAATGACAAAAAGTGGAGATTTTAGTAGTTTTCAGAAATCATGTTTTTAGTATTGAAGATTTCAATTGCAAAAAACTCCATTTATTGAACAAAAAAATAAACCTCTATATATATCACCCTTTTAAAATATAAAACTCAAAAGGAGTTCAAAAGGAGACCAAAGCGCAAAGGAATAATTAACAAAGTTTGTGACAAAAATAGAAAAGAAGCAGTCAGATTGCTCAGCCTTCTTCTGGGCGACACAGGACTGGTCAAAATAGAAAGAAACCTCCAAGGCAAAAACAGTTGAAAAGAACAGGACAGACCCCAGGCTGGCGAGCAGATGGGAAGGTTTCACTCAAACGTGGACTGTGGGCAGAGCAGAGGTGAGCCGGTGCACAGATGGATTAACTCAGATCACAGGGTGAGACAAGACGAGATGAGAAACAACAGTGATCCACAGGTCAAGACATACTGATGATCCTCAAACAGGTAAGACATGAGAGTTGTGTAGGAACACAGAACAATTATCAAGCACAGAATGAGGGCGAAGCGAAGGGGAGATTAAGGCCCAATCCCAATTCTATTTTTGTACCCCTTCCCCTTGCCCCTTACAACCAAGGGTGAAGGGGAAGGGCTTCAAAATTTACCCCTAGGAATTGGGACAGCACTACAGCACCTGCACACGTCATCATATTCAATTCAATTCACCTTTATTTGTATAGCGCTTATACAATGTAGATTGTGTCAAAGCAGCTTCACATAAAAGGTCATAGTAAATAAGACAGTGTAGTCCAGTTTATAGTGTTTAAGTTCAGTTCAGTTTAGCTCAGTTCAATGTGGTTTAAAAATCACCACTGAGAGTCCAAACACTGAAGAGCAAAACCAACGATGCGCAGCTCTACAGATCCCAAATCATGCAAGCCAGTGGCGACAGCGGAGAGGGAAAAAAACTTCACTAATTGGCAAAAGTGAAGAAAAAAAAAACCTTGAGAGAAACCAGACTCAGTTGGGCACGACCATTTTAATTTCTCCGCTGGCCAAATGTCTTGTGCAGAGCTGCAGTCTCAGCGGCGGAGGCTGGAAGCTGGCCTCAGCGAAGACTTGTCTGTCTCTGGAGCATCACAGGAATCAGTCTCATGTTCTCCACTCCTCCATGACCACCACAGTAGCTGCTCAGAATACGGCCTGGTCCAGGATATGGAAACCTTGGGATCATCTCGTCGTTGGTCTTGGATCGAATTAAATTCAATTCAATTCACCTTTATTTGTATAGCGCTTATACAATGTAGATTGTGTCAAATCAGCTTCACATAAAAGGTCACAGTAAATAGGAACAGTGTAGTTCAGTTTGTAGTGTTTAAGTTCAGTTCAGTTGAGCTCAGTTCAGTGTGGTTTAATAATCACTACTGAGAGTCCAAATACAGAAGAGCAAAACAGACGATGCGCAGCTCTACAGATCCCGAACCATGCAGGCCAGTGGCGACAGCGGAGAGGGAAAAAAAACTTCACTAAAGGCGGAAGTGAAGAAAAAAACCTTGAGAGAAACCAGGCTCAGTTTGTGCATGACCATTTTAATTTCTCCGCTGGCCAAACGTCTTGTGCAGAGCTGCAGTCTCAGTGGCGGAGGCTGGAAGCTGGCCTCAGCGAAGACTCGTCTGTCTCTGGAGCGTCACAGGAATCAGTCTCATGTTCTCCACTCTTCCATGACCATCACAGTAGCTGCTCAGGATTAAATGAATCAGTGACTATGCATAGTCTGAGGGCCTCGGAAAGAGTATCCCCAGGTGGAAATGGAGAATAAAGAGAATAATTAGCGTAGCTGCTGTTCATAGTGTATATAAACAAGATGCAGAACCTGTGTGGAAGCCCCCTAAGTGGTGCACTAAGTGTATGCTTTACTGATCCAGAGTTTAGGAGCTATAAATGAGAAGGCTCGACCTCCTTTACTCGACTTAGCTATTCTGGGTACTACCAGAAGCCTTGAGTTTTGAGATCTTAAAGAGCGAGTTGGATTGTAGCGAGACAGAAGATTGGTTAGATAAACAGGAGCTAGATTATTTAAAGCTTTGTAGGTAAGAAGCAATATTTTAAATTCAATATGAAACTTAACAGGCAGCCAGTGTAAGGAGGATAAAATTGGGGTGATGTGATCAAATTTTCTAGACCTGGTAAGAACTCTGGCAGCTGGATTTTGTACTAATTGAAGTTTGTAATAGAAGATGCTGGGCAGCCAGCAAACAGGGCATTACAGTAGTCCAGCCTAGAAGTCATAAAAGCATGGACTAGCTTTTCTGCATCTGAGATGGATAGCGGACTTCGTAACTTAGCAATATTTAAATAAGAGAAGAAAATTGTTGGTCATCCAGTCTTTAACATCTTTAATACACTCAGTTAGCTTGCACAGTTTAGACGTCTCGTCAGGTTTAGTTGAAATATATAATTGAGTATCATCTGCATAGCAGTGAAAGCTGATCCCATGTCTTCTAATAATGTCTCCCAGGGGTAGCATGTATATTGTAAACAACAAAGGGCCTAAAACTGATCCTTGAGGCACCCCGTATTTTACTGGGCTGACTTGTGAAGGCTGTCCATTAATATTCACAAACTGGTAACGTATGACACCAGCTAAGTATGACTCAGCTAAGTATGACTTAAACCATTGTATGGCCTGTCCCTGGACACCTGTAGACTTTAAGCGATTAATGAGGATACTGTGGTCAATGGTGTCAAATGCCGCACTAAGATCGAGTAAAACTAATAGCGAGATGCACCCTTGGTCAGCAGCTAAGAGTAAATCGTTGGTTATTTTCACTAATGCAGTTTCTGTACTGTGATGAGCTCTGAAACCTGACTGAAACACTTCAAAAACATTGTTCGTCTGCGGAAAGGAGCATAATTGAGCAGAAACAACTTTTTCTAGTATTTTAGACATAAATGGAAGATTTGAAATAGGCCTATAATTAGCTAAGCTGCTGGGGTCCAGTTGTGGTTTCTTAATAATAGGTTTAATAACAGCTAACTTGTAAGGATTTGGAACATGGCCTAAAGATAAAGAAGAGTTGATAACGTTAAGAAGAGGTTCTCCTATAACAGGTAGCAATTCTTTCAGTAACTTTGTTGGAATTGGGTCCAATATACACGTAGTTGGTTTAGAACTATTTATAATTTTATCTAGCTCTTCCTGTTCTATGATTTTGAAGCACTGTAGGTTATTTAGATTCAGTGGGATGTTTACAGGATCTGAAGTATAAGGCGATGCAGAAAGTTTAATATCTCCTATTTTCTGTCTAAACCTTCTATTTTATCACTGAAAAAATGAAGTCACTGAAGTCATCACTACTAATTTGCTGTGGAACATTTTGTTCCAAAGATGACCGATTATTTGTTAATTTAGCAATGGTGTTAAATAAGAATCTAGGATTATTATGATTATTTTCTATCAGTTTGCGGAGGTGCTCAGCCCTGGCAGATTTTAAAGCCCTCCTATAGCTGGACATACTGTCTTTGTACTCAATTCTAAAAACTTTTAAATTAGTTTTTTCCATTTACATTCCAGGGCACGGGTTGCTGTTTTGAGAGTGCAGGTATGACTATTATACCATGGTGTAGTTTTATTCTCTCTAGCCTTTTTTAGTTTGATGGGTGCCACAGTATTTAGAGTGCTAGTAAAGATGGCATCCATACTGCTGGTTACTACATCAAGGTCATTTGTGTTTGCGGGTGCATTTCGAAATAGAGAAAGATCAGGTAAGTTATTTATAAATTCATCTTTGATGGATGGAACAATAGTTCTACTAGGGCGATATATCGGAGCGAATCTGCTAATTTCAGGTAAACACAGCTTATATAGTAAGAGGTAGTGGTCTGTAATATCATCATTTTGTGGTATAATATCTACATCAATGACCTCAATTCCATAAGACAGAATTAGATCTAGTGTATGCTTTAAGCGATGGGTTGGACCAATAACATTTTGCTTTATCCCTATTGAATGTAGTAAGTCCATAAACGCGAGGAAGCATAACATTAAGCGCTAATACTTCAAAGGAGCTAAACATAAGTCCGTTTCTCTGATTAACATTAAGAATATCACTAAAGATTGATTCAACTCCACCACCATGACCAGTTTGACGAGCCTCATGTTTATATAAGAATCCTGGAGGAGTTGCTTCTTTTAAACTAATATAGTAAATAATTTTGTTTCAGCCAGGTTTCAGTGAGACAGAGTGCATTAAGATTGTTATCTGTTATTATTTCATTTATGATAAGTGCTTTAGGTGCTAGTGACCTGATGTTTAGGAGACCAAGCTTTATGAAATTTGTATTTTCACTTTTTAGTGGTTTTTCTGGTTTAATTCTTAATAGAATATTTCTGGAGCACACAGTACGTTTATTTCTTGATCTAATAATGCGAGGAACAGACACAGTCTCTGACATATGTCATCGAGATCTCTTGCATCATATGAGATTAGACGATCGCGACTGCTGTAGTTATTCCAGTTGTGTTATTTTTTAGTATTTATATTTAGGAAATCACTAAAGGCATATATTATGTTATTATAACGATCAAATGTAGCAATAAGATCGTAACTTAATTGTGCATAACTTTATGTGTTTGTGCATAACTTTATGTTTATTGTGTTAACTTTATGTGTGACCATATTCATCTATGTAAACACACCAAAAACAACATTAACATTATAGCAGACACTGTAAAAAGCCCATTCCCAGCCACTAGACATTACTGACTGGGTATTGTCGTGTCATCGAGTGTCAGAATGCTGTGGGACTGCTATACAGGAGTTATGATTATGGATTATAGATCGTGCAAAACGAGGGGTAAGGGTAAAGTGAAGGGCTGAGTGGTAGAAATGGGATTGGGCCTAAATAGCCAACAATCAGAGAAGAGGGAGAACAGGTGAGAGTGATGGGAGCAGGACAACAAGGAACTGATAGCAGGTGTGCAAGTGCGCACGAATAGACAGGCACAAGACGGAGTCAGAGATAACACAGAAAAAAAACCTGGTATGATAAGAGACTGTTGCACTTTCACTGACCATGCAATGCATGGAAACACAATGAAGAGATATAGTATTATATTCCAACTCATTATCTGCATTACATGGTTTTTACAGTATTTTATTTTGATAAATTTGTGACTGCTGTATTTTGTAGTTTATTTTGATACACGTAAAACTGAGGTATTTGGTATTTTATTTTAAAATACATTTCAATGCATTTTTGCCCATTCCTGCCTCTGCTGAGATTGAAGGTGTTTTAATTTAGTTGATTTTATTTAATGTGGTAACTGAAGTCACTGTTTGTGTTTATTGTTTCTCTTTCCTTCAGTGATTGTGATTAGTAACAGGAGGTGTTCATCAGTATCTGAATTCACTAATTTATGTTTATTAACTCTGTCAAGAGAATTTTATTAGTGAACTAGTGTACATAATAGTGAACAAGGGCACAAAGTGTGATTTCAAACATTGATTATGACTTCCGACTGACTTCAGAGCTCTGTAAATTTTCAGTTTACTACTTTTTCAGAAACAACAAGATTACCTAGAATGCACTGTTTGTTTTTTTTGTTTTTTTACAGAATATCACTGTTGAGTAGTGAAAATACATAGTGAAAATACAGAATTTTACTGTACAATGTCGCTTTTTTATAGCAAAGTTTTACAGTGTAGATAATTTGTGGCCCAGATCTTGCAAACAGGAGCAGACCACCCAAGAGCCATCATTCCGTTCAGTATGTGGTCCGTATGTAAGTGTAGGCCAGATCTGGGCCAGAAAAAAAAAAAAATGTGGCCCAGAATAGGGTCAGTTCTGCTTCATTTGGTTGAATTTTGGCTGAAGTGTGGTATTGCTATGGCTTAATTGTGGCTCAGATCTGACAAACAAGAGCGAACCGCCCAAGTGCCATCATTCCATGCGGTATGTGGGCCAGATGTAAGTGTCTTGTGTGCGCTGGATTTGAGCCACATGAATTTTGCTAGCTATTTGGAGCAGGTTCCGAACTTTGTTTATACACTTTTCAGTCAGGGAACTTCCTTTTCAATAGTATAAGCATCTGCACTTTTAGGCATATTTGCACACATATAACAGAGACTGAAATATTTTTCACACTTGTCAGAGATGGTTGCATTTTGAGTGCAATTTTGTTTTAACTACGTATTTTAATCCTGTATGCTCTTTGTATGTGTATCTGTGCTGCTGTAGAATGCCTTACCCTTACAACAAACATTTTGGTCTACAAGCTGTCACTGACCTCTTGCCAGGAGAATGGCTGTACTAGTTTCTTCTGGAAGTCCAGAGGGATGAAGGGACCAATACATAAGCGCAGTTGGAGCAGCCTGTGAAACCTGGGAAGCAATCCACAGACTCTGTGCTGGTGGCTCCAGACACTCGATTCACTCCAAAGTAGAACAGAACAGCTTCAGCGGAGGAAAAATGCCAACTGCAGTGCACTGGCTGACAGCAATGCAGAAAAGAGATGTGTAAGCAAGGCAGGAGTCAAACCTAGAATCTTTTGATCCGTAGTCAGACACGTTATACGTTGCACCACTGGCCCTGTCCTCTTTTACAAGAGTTACAGTTATTTTTGTCAGAGCAGCTGCAGCACACTTGGGTGGAGGCCCACAGCCAGGCTTGAGGGTAGCTTTTGTCAGCCCTTCCCTGGTGGTCTAGTGGTTAGGATTTGGTGCTCTCACTGCTGCATCTTGAGTTTAATTGCCTGTCAGGGAACTTCCTTTTCACCTCTATGGTAAACTTCAAGCTTTAGCGCCAGACATACTTTTGAGCAGTTCTGGCAAAAAAGCAGGTCTGGGAAAAAAAAGTCCTTTGAGTTGGAGTCGAACCAGCGAACTAAGGATTGCCAACATCCTACCTAAAGTCCTGGGGAACAATAGTCTCTTTGGGAGGGGGAAGAAGGAGAAAAAATTAGGAAAAAGAAAAAAAAAATAGAAATTTGGAAAATATGAAGTGAAATTAGGGTTATATTTTTGGGTTTTCTGCCTGCTGGAAGCTACTCGATGCATATTTGACATTTTTAGTTAAAGAAAAAAGTCAATAAATTACACTTTGCAGTAGATCGCAAGGTTGCTGGTTTGATACCTGACTGGAGCAGGTAGCTCTAACCAGGTTGTCAAATGTATGCATGCATGTATGTGTTTTGCATTGCTTGAGGAAAAATACCAAATTATTATAATCTATTTTACAAATGAAAGGAATTAGAATTTACAGTTTGTACTTGTTTTCTCTGAGATGATGTAGGCAATCAATAAAGATAAATGCCTTATTGTTTAAATATATTTCATATTTATTACAAAATATTCATCTAGACACACACAGCAAGCATATTACAGAAATAAAATAACTATATATAAATAAAATACTATTTTGAAATAAATTAAAATACAAAAGTATAAAAGGCAGAGGATTCTTATGTAAACATACACACAGCAAGCATATTATCACAGAAATATAATGACTATATAAGTAAAATACTATTTTGAAATAAATTAAAATAGAAATAAAAAAAGTCATCTAGTAAAAACAAAAACACATCCTGCAAGGCTCACAAAACAAAAACAGAAAAAAAAAAACCAGTAATATACGAAGTGTTTAATTTTTTTTCTTTTTGAAATGCCAAATTTGTTTTATAGGTACCTCTACTATTTCTTTTCTGCCCTCTTCCTTCGCATCCTCTCCATCCACTGGTCAAGTGGAATACCAGCGTTTTAGGGACAGTAAATATAACCATAATACTGACTGTGGCCACTTTCTTTGTTGCGGGGCTGTTGGCACTGACTGCATAGATTTCTCAACATTCCGAATATGTACACCTCCGGGTAGGTGGTGGGAAGGAAAGGGGCTCAACAGGAGCAATAAGCTTGGGTGCATTGACTTCTGGGGTCAAATACACATAAACAAGTGGGTCAATGGCAGAGCTGGGGATGGAGACAGTAGGCAAAAAAGCAAGGGTAGGTTGAGATGTCGGCTGAGGAAACAACTGCCTTTAAGCTGGCAACCTTGGGCAGACAGAATGCAGAGAATAGGTGTGTTGGGTGAGAGCCTGTGAGAGAGGTGTTTGTCCTGCTGTACTTTGAGGCAAGTGGTATTCATGTTGAGGGCCGGGGGGTGGTGGTGTAGCAATGGGGTCTACCTGTACTGATGGTAGAGGTACAGGAGCAACAGGAATGGCAACAGGCAAGTTTACCCTTTGTAACAGGATGTTATATTCCTGCTTTTTCAGTCATTTATTGTGCCACTGAATGAGAGTTGTTTGATTCACATCAAACAACTGCAGGGTAGAGCTCTGCATGACTAAACCATTACCTAAGACCAGCTGTTTGATCTTCATGTAGTCTCTGAGAATTAGAGTCCATCTAGTCAGTGAAGATTTACCCTGTTTTTTGGGGGGAATTTTTATGAATATTACAAAGTTTTAAGAAATATGCTCTCTAGCAGTCTACAGCAATCTGGCCACTGGACAGGAGATCCTGTTGAGGATGCAACGAGCCATGCTCTCCACACCTGGCATAAATTCAGGTTTCTTTTTAGAACACCTGAAGCATCCTGTTGTTAGGTGTGACTGGTGCTGTGCAGAGTATGCCACACGCTGCTGGTTGTATGGCAGAAGGTTCTGCCACAGAGCTATAATGATACTGGCCTGCTGGGTGTTAAGAGTTTGTCCAGCTTCATTTCTCAGTCCCACTAAGTACTCTGCCAGGCTGTCCACTCTGTCCATTCCAGGGATATTGCGCTCATCCACAGCCTGATAAAGATATGAAGATATATATTCTAAAAAATGAAAAAAATACCACAGAGTGTAAAATAATACATATTTTACTGCACTGTTTGTGTGTGACAATAGACCTACCAGATGTTGCTGTGGTGGTCATGGAAGATGGCCCAGTTACAGTTGGAGTAGTGGTAAATAAAGTAGCAGCCAGGGGGAAAAACTGTTGGGCCAGGAGGTACAACCTTTAAAAATTAATAAATAATATATTATTAGTAATAATAATAATAATATGAACAACAATGATGATTTAAAAACCCATTAAATATTACAATAACAAGTAAGACATTAACACCAGACTTACCAGTGGTTGTGATGCTGCAGGATATATGGGTACTGGCAGAGAAAGACAAGCAGAAGTAGGAGAGCTGGAATCAGCATGCTCAACCTAAAAAAAAAAAGTAAAACTTTTTTTTAATTATAATCTTTATAAAATTGATTTTAATTAGAGCTTAACTTTTTCAATTTCGCTTTAACTCAATTATGTATTAATCAGAATTTTAATCATTGTCTTTCACTAGTTATCTATATCATGATTGCATTGTGTATTTGAAAATGTTTTTTGAAAAGTGATTAATAAATACATTTTATATTTATTACTATTATTATTATTATACAATAATAATGATAATCATTATTAGCACACAATAATAATAATTCATATTATACTATAAAAATGATCTGGACCAAGTGGAAAGTCCTCTGATAAAAGTGGCATGCATAATTACCAATATTTCCTGCTGTAATGATATCAGGTGCAGGACCAGCAGTGGTCTGGAGAGGGGTGGGGTCAGGAATGATGGCTTAACTGGTGTTGGGAGATGATGAACCAGTGGCTGGGTTTAGAAGCCCTACAGTTGGGTCCAAAACAGAATCTTCAAAGCCCTCATCTTCCAACTCTTCTTTTGTGCCTTCCAGCATCTGATCAGTCTCCTCTGAGTCAGGCTGGACATTCTGCAAGGTCCTTCCTGTCTGGCGGTATAGGTAATCTGGTAAAAAATGAAATAAAACGATCAGCCTATTTCATTAATATAAAGAATAGCCTTCCTATGAACTACTTAAACTGACCCCTTTCAATACGAACCAGATTTGTGTTTTATACATATATTGCTTTATCTAAATGTACATTCAAATACAGGTCATGCCACTTTTTCTGGCGTGATGCCAGCCTGTTTTCTGCCTCAGAGGGCCAGACCCCTTTAGCAGCAAACTTTTGCAGGCGTGACACCCACTCCTCATCACCCATAGCCCTGTGTTTTTTGAGTTTGGAAGCCATCTTCCCTTACAAAAGTAAATAAAATTGTAACTATAAAATGTTAATTTGTAACTGTTAAGTTCATTGTATAAGCGTATTTCAAGATATCAAAAATGTTTGATATCAGTATCCCCCACACACGTACGTGTGTATATATATATATATATTTATATATATATATATGTGTGTGTGTGTGTGTGTGTGTGTGTGTGTGTGTGTGTGTGTGTGTGTGCAGAGGTGGATAGAGTATCCAAAATCTATACTCAAGTAAAGGTACATGCAGAATTTTTTACTCAAGTAAAAGTAATAATCTTAAAAGTTACTTAAGTAAAAGTAAAAATCTGATGAAAGAATTACTCAAGTAAATAGTTACTGGTTACTTTTCATTATATATATATATATATATATATATATATATATATATATATATATATATATATATATATATATATATATATATATATACACACACACACACACAGTAGAAGTCAGAATTATTAGCCCCCCAGAATTATAAGTCCCTTGTTTTGTTTTTCCCCAATTTGTGTTTAATGGAGAGATGTTTTCAACACATTTCTAAACATAATAGTTTTAATAAATCGTTTCTAATAATTGATTTACTTTATCTTTGCCATGATGACAGTAAATAATATTTTACTAGATATTTTTCAAGACACTTCTATACAGCTTAAAGGGCACCTAGGTTACCCCCTTTTCCAGATTTAAAGAGTCCATATTATGGGTTTTTGAAAATGCCCTTCCATGTAGTGTGTAACACAGCTCTAAGTGAAGTGAAATATTCAGCTAAGTGTACAGTGTTTAAAACTATTGATTCATCTATAAAAGAGTCGACTCATAGTGCTTCAAACGACTCGTCTTGATAACGAGTCATTAGGTGTTTCGTGATGACGCGGCTACGAAACACAAGTAGTTGCGCCGCAAACCCGGGAGATTTGAAACCTGCGGCCCCGCCCACTAACAGAAAAAAAAGTCTCACACACACACACACACACACACAGAGACACTGGTGGAATGAAATCACGCTGTGAAGATGGATTTTATTAACAGTCTAATCAAAGATAAAACCTCAGAAATATAGCCTAGCCTTGAGCAGATCGAATGCTTCTGGAAATTACATGCTTACAAAGAAGACTTCATCAGTTTGTTAAAGGAAGGATCAGTAAAGACTGTCAGAACATGGATCAGTGCATCATGGATCAGTTTCTTCCCCCATTTCACCAGTGTAAGTACGTGCGATTAAAACTGTTGCCTCGTTTACTCTAGTTATCAAATTATGTATTTAGTTGTGTTTTGTTACTTGTAACTGCGTGTACTGTATCAGGTTATCTCTTTATATTCTCATATCGTGTGTAAAGTCACGTTGAAAACGCGACGCGTGATGCTTTGTTTACGGATCGTCAGCTGTTCCTACACACATGCAACGGTCAAGTTTCAAAATAGTTCAGCTCAGTTTTTGAGGTGAGGTGTATAAATTGCACCCAGCAAGCTGAACTGGCGCTCTAGGCGTGTGTGTCGTGTCCTCGGGGAGGATTGTAATGTGTGTCGTGTGTGTCGTGTGTGTGTGTGTGTGTCTCCTCTGAGGGTAATGTGTGTTATAGGGTGATATAACTGAGCGCCGCGGATATAACTGAGCGCCGCCCCCTCTCTATTCTGCCGCTCTAGGTCTCCTCTATGGACGCGCCGGCCCTGTGTGTGTGTGTGTGCGCGCGCGTGTGTGTGTGTGTGTGCGTGTGTGTGTGTGTGTGTGAAAAGAGCAAGTAGACTGCGACGGGCTAGGAGATCTCCTCGCCAGTTCTTGGACTTTTTGCTCAATAAAATAGTTAGTCGTCAGTATTTTCTAGTCCATCGTCTGTATTTACATTCACCCACTGGCAGCCAAAATCCACTATGAAGCGTGTGTGCACTGTGACTACTTTTATATTGATGATTAGCTGCTGGGCATTTCCCTCTGCCTCGTGCTGAAGCCTGTCAGTGTCGAGCAATCGCAGCAGGCTGTCATCGGTCCAATCAGCGAAGATTAGCTTCGCGCTGAGGAGGGGTTTGAGAACAAATGAATCGCTGAACGATTCATATGGGAGTCGCTGGGATAATTAGGTAAAAATAAATGCAGATTATAAGACCATGAAAGTGTTGTTTGACTTTGCATGCATATTAGACTGTTGTTGGAGAGCCTTACAACCTAAATATGACCCTATTTCATGTATAATATGGGCTCTTTAAGATAAGTCTTTTGTGTCCCCAGAATGTGTCTGTAAAGTTTCAGCTCAAAACAACCATCAGAGTATTTGTTATAGCTGTCTGAAGTGTCTGTATTATAGCCGGTAAAACCTGGTTGCTGTTTTTTGTGTACTGGGCCTATAAGCCTAGTCCTCCCCGCCCACCGTTCCCATGTGCCTGTCAGCAACATGCCTCAATCGTCGCCCTCGGCTGCCTCAGGAAGCAGATCTCACGTCGTGTTTGTGAGAAATACTACAGTAAGAACTTTACCAATCAGTATTTGATGCATTTTTTGTGAGTTGCATCCATGAGTCACACACAATGTCATTACAAAGTCGTTACAAAGGGACCGCACTCCTACGTCAAGTTGCGGTCGGTCTGAAAACCTCTCCAATTGGTCCACCGTTTTTATGTTGTTAAATTTGAAAAAAAAAAAAGGCTGGGTGTGTTTATATCACCCCAATATGACTGTCTATACACTATATCTACACACATGTCTGTCCAAACAGCTTTAAAAGTAGATTTTTCACCATAGGTGCACTTTAAAGTGACATTTAAAGGCTTAACTGGGTTAATTTGGTTAACTAGGCTGGATAGGGTAATTAGACAAGTTATTGTATAATGATGGTTTGTTCTGTAGATAATCGAAAAAATATATAGCTTAAAGGGGCTAATAATTGTGTCCTTAAAATGGTGTTTAAAAAATTAAAACTGCTTTTATTCTTGCCAAAATAAAACTAATAAGACTTTATTCAGAAGCAAAAAATATTATTAGACATGCTGTGAAAATTGCTAATAATAATTCTGACTTTAACTATATATTTATATATATATATATATATATATATATATATATATATATATATATATATATATATATATATATAGAGAGAGAGAGAGAGAGAGAGAGAGTTGAAGGCAAATTCTTTCTTAAATATTTCCCAAATGATGTTTCACATACTGTTTTCACAGTATTTCCTATATTTTCATACCTGTCAACCCTTGGATGTGAAAATAAGGGATATGCCCACAATAATAAGGAATAATCAATAAAGCGTATTTGGCATGCTGTCCCGGGAGAGAGCACTGAGCTCGTCATATCCTCGAGCTCGGGACTCCCTCCCGTTAGAAGGGCAAGAGTGGAGTTCGAGCTCAGGTAGGTCTCGAGGACTCCCCTGCTTGTCGCCGCGTGAGAAGTGTAAACTAGTGTAGTTTTCGGTGATAATTTGGTTTAGTCGATTGCTATAGTTTATGTTTTTGGACGGTGGGAGGAAACCGGGGGACCCGGGGGAAACCCACGCGAACACGGGGAGAACATGTACGGAGCTAATGGGGAGCCAGTCGTGTTGATCATAAGCACGTGATCCTCTCGAAATTAGTTTATAAATAAACCACACTTCAAGAGTTCACACTTAGCTGATAATCAATAAAGCGTATTTGGCATGCTGTCCCGGGAGTGAGCCCTGAGCTCGTAATATCCTCGAGCCCGGGGCTCCCTCCCGTTAGAAGGGCGAGAGCGGAGTTCGAGCTCAGGTAGGTCTCGAGGACTCCGGAAAAAAAGCTTTAAAGCTCGGGACAGCAGCCGCGTATTGAAGTGCCCCCCAAAAGGCGAGAGGTCATTGCCATATCTGGCTGCTGGATATGAATTGAAGGGAGATAGGTTCCTGAGGGAGCGAAGTTGTAGTGGCCCTTAGGAGGGGCTGGGGACTCCAAGGGAGTCGGGTTCGGGGGGCCAGGGTGCCTAGCGGAAGGAAGGAGAGTAGCAGAGGGACTTGATGCTAGAAATAAGAAAGTAGTGGAGTAACTCGACGCTGAAAGAAAAGAAGCGGAGGATCTCAACGCTGAGAAAGGGGTAGGGAGTGGGAAGGGGAGAGGGGTTGTTGAGAGGGTGGAGAAAAGAGCGTAAGCATTCAACGCTGGAAGGAAGTGAAGGGGATGCGGAGGAACTCGACGCTGAGAAAGAGAGCATAAGATGCGGAGGAACTCGACGCTGGAAAGGTAAAGAAAATAAATCTACTAGGCATAGGGGTGGAGTATTGTCTGAGACTTAGAGCTCTGGGGATGACTCCGTGGGAGTTAGAGCTGTAGGATTGAACTACTACAGGAGTCTGGGGAGGGTTGGGAGTGGTGGAGTCTCCTGTAGGAGGTGGACTGAGCGGGACTCCGGGGGAGTCCGAGCATGGGGAGACTCCTTGGGAGTCAGGGTTGGTGAGTGATGCTATTTGTGAATATAGAAAGAGTAGCAGAGGAACTCAATGCTGAAAAGAGTAAAGTAGCGGAGAAACTCGACGCTGAAGAAAGAAAGTAGCGGAGGAACTCAACGCTGGAAGGGGGTTTTGGGAGTTAGAGGTGGGTAGAGGAAAGGAGTTGTAGTAAGGGGGTGGGGGGGTGGGGGGGGTTGAGGAAAGAGCGGAAGCATTCAACGCTAGAAAGAAGAGAAGGAGATGCGGAGGAACTCAACGCTAGGGAATATAGAACAGGAGATGCGGATGAACTCATTGCTAGAAAGGTAGGAAAGATGCGAATTGGCCTGGGCGAGAGAGGGGGGGGGACTCCGTTGGAGTCGTAGCTCTGGGGTTGACTCCGTGGGAGTTAGAGCTGAAGGGTTAGACTCCTACAGGAGTCTAAATAGGGAGGGGGTGGTGAAGACTCCTGTGGGAGGTGGGCAGGGTCAGGACTCCAGGGGAGTCGTAAATTGGGGGGTGGTGCTTAGGCTGGAAAGGTGAGAGTAGCGGAAGAACATAGCTGGAGTTGTTGTTTGTTTGTTTGTTTGTTTGTTTGTTCTTCCGTCTCGATGGGTTAAATGGTGCGATGCTGGAGCGTTTTGTAGCGGGAAGCAAGCTTTAAGACGAAGATAGCTGGAGTGAAAAACTCTGGTTATTTATAATGCTTCTGTAATCATCTAATGGGTCAGATTACGGAGCTAATGAGGAGCCAGCCGTGTTGATCATAAGCACGTGATCCTCTCGAAATAAGTTTAGAAATAAACCACACTTATATCAGCTAGAATAAAAGCAGTTTTTAATAGTTTAAAACCCATTTTAAGGTCAATATCACTAGCACCCCTTAAGCAATATTTCTTTTGATTGTCTACAGATCAAACCATCAGTACAGTTTTTTACAATGGCTATGACAGTTTTTTTCAATACATTTAACAATTTTGCTAAACTCTTAACTCTTTCCAAGCTGGAGAAGTACAAGAAAATCGAGAGTACACAGGACCACAATAAACTAAACAAAGATGCCAGGGATCATCATTTTGATAAACGGTCTTACATTCAGGATATAGATCATTTTGAATTAATTGCAAACCAACGGAGTGCGCTGCCGCCTACCCATCGCTGACATGTCATACTGTATATCATCAATGTCTTAATATACGTTGTTTTAGTTTAAACACCATTAAACCACAGTATTTTTTATTATGTATTGCAGTTTTTCGTTTTATTTCAGTAGTTACATCTAATATTTACATTAACAAACTATTGGAAAGATATTTGTATCCAAAGTATTTTACAAATATAAACAATAAATGTAATGAAAGCAACAGAACAAAACATGCAAATACTATTAGAATTTTATTTAGTCAAATACATTGAGTGCACAGAGAACAACAACAAAACAAACATGAAATAAAATTAATACACCCAAATATTAAGATATGTTGAACACAAATACAGTACAATATATTATTACGATAAAAGCTGAAAACCTGTAACCATTGAAAGCTCGTCTCAGTTCTTTAAAGGATTATTTAGTTCAAGTAATAACTGCTTACTTTGTGTTTATGTTTGATGTACCAGTTTTGTTATTGTGAAGAACAATAAATGAGTTAACAACAAATTTTAAGTCATCTTCCATTTATTTACATTTATACAAACAATATTTTTAATCAGGCACTGAGAGAAAATTCATTTCTGGAGGAATACATCATATTGTTTACATAAGACAAGATGAAACATCAGAAAAACACACTCATACACACAGTGAAAGAAATGAAGTTACAAAAATGTGAAGGAATTTGCAAAGAATGTATCAATTAAGCACAGAATGCATTCATACACCTGGGCTTTTAACTCTTATTGACAATTACAGCTCTTCTACACTACAGTCGGACATTGGTTTGTTTGTGCACAATAGACAGTTACAATCCTATGCTGTAATGAGACATCTTCACCTTCACAAGGGAGTATCATGTTGATGGGTCAGTGCTTGTTGTTAAGATTGTGTTTTTTACTGTTTGGTACTTGAGCATCATTCTTGTCACAAAATCCATCAGACATCCTGTATTCTTCAAGTTCACAGCAGCTGTCAGTTGTCCTCCAACAGGCGATTTACTTCTACAAATCTGTGCCTCCTCATCAGTGTCTCTCACCATCTTCAACCTCATGTGTCTCCTTTTCTGCATGTTGTTCGTCCACATCTTCAGCTGACTGCAGTGTTGGTTTTCTTTCCTCCTCTTAGTTTGTCTTGCTGAGTGTGCAGTGTCTGTGTAGTATCTGTGTGGCCCAGATGTAGAGATGGTGCTCAGTCTGGGTCAGTCTCCATCATCTCATTTGCAGGTTGGCTGGCAATGACAAAGCTAGAAATGTATATACAGCAAAAATATTAGACATAGAAAGAATAAGTAAAAATAAATGTACTATATTGCTACATGCTTATGGTAATATGACAGTTTGAGCATAAAAAAACCTGAATTGAATTTTGAACTTTTAAAACATTAACTCCCAGAAAGAACATTTACTGATAATTTACTCATCCCTTTGTCATCCAATATATTTATTTTTTAAACTGCATTTTTATGAAGCTACAGTCTAAAGGTTTAAAATATTTCATGTAATGTTTTCAACAAAAACCTGTATTAGTTTTAGAAAAAGGACAGTCGAACATGTACTTTTTGACAGGAGGTGAGTAAATCAGCAAATGTAAGTTGTAACTAAGATTTAAAAAGTATTTTACAATATTTTAACAATCAATTACTTTACAATCTTAAATCCATATGCACTAAGTTGATTCGTTAAGATTTAAATGTAGTTCTAACCCCAAAACTAAAGTGTTACATTGAATTAAAATAAGTATTTGAAGCTCAAGCAATGACAATTGTAAAGTTACTTAAATATTCTTATGTACTTACCTTTGTGAAAATGTCGAAAGCATAAACGGAGATATGCCAGCAAAAGATAAATTTTGTGTCTCAATGCAGCAGGCCAGGGCACCCGATGCACCGCTACAGTCTGTCAATATCCTTTCTTCTGAGTGGAAAATTTAATATATCTGTCGCCTTTTTGATCACGTGATTTGCTATTAACTCACAGCCCTTAACACAACAAGAACGTAACACTATTTACTCTGCGAAAGACGTTAAACCCATACAACAGCTCACGCTAACTCGGATACAACACAAATGGCGGCTATGTTCCATAATGCAATTCGGTGTTTAGGAGGGTGATGTCACCTGACAAAGACCGATACAACATGTCTAACTGTCACCGTACCTTGCGTTCTTGCTCTCTTCTCCTACCATGCTTTACAGACTACCTCTTTCTACCTGTTTTTATTTGCAGTCACAGGAGCACCAGTCATTTCTGCTAATTCTTTCCACCTGCCTGTTATTCCCTTTTCCCCCTATTTATAGCACGTCATTTCCCTTCATGTTTGTCAGTATGTTGTCATTTGTGTGTCTGTGCGAAACACTCCGTTACTCACCTTGTGTTTGTGTCCAGGACTGCCATTGAGCGAGCATCCCGTTGTTCTGGGTTTTGTTCCTGACGCACCCTCAGCGTTCACCCAACTGGGTTAATTTGGTTTTGTACTTTCCTTGAGACTCGCTCCTTAAATAAAGACATTATTTCTTCTGCATTTGAGTTCACCTCTTCATTGCCCGTGACAGGAACATACTGACCAACATGGACTCAGCAGAAGACGCTGATATTCGCCGAGCGCTCGCCCAACAAGGCGCTTTGCTGGGGCGACAACAGGAGGAAATCGCGGCCTCCCACCAGGCATTCGCAGAGGTGTCCCAACAACTGGCTGCGCTCGCCGAGCGCCTTAATCAGCTGCAGCTTGCCCTCTCGAATCCTCCAGCAGCTCTCCCTAATCCTCCAGCGGCTCTTCCGGATCCTCCAGCGGCTGCATCGTCGGAACAGGCGATAACCTCTTCACGACAGGCAGAACCTCGACTCAACCCACCCGCCGCTTACTCTGGTGAGCCCGACACTTGTCGATCTTTTTTGTCCCAGTGTTCCCTCACCTTCTCGCTCCAGCCATCTTGCTTCCCCACAGAGACTTCCAAGGTTGCCTTTACTATAACTCTCTTGATTGGCCGGGCCAGAGAATGGGGCACGGCGATGTGGGACAACAAGAACGAATGCTGTACATCATTTAAAGCTTTCTCCGACGAACTCAAGAAAGTGTTCGACCGTTCCCCGCTGCAGACTGAGAATGCGAGAGCACTAGCGGCACTTCAACAGGCGGACCGATCAGTGGCGGATTATTCCATTGAGTTCCGCACCCTGGCGGCGAACAGCGGCTGGAATGCCAAGGCTCAATGGGACCACTTCCTTCACGGCTTGGCGGAGTACGTTAAGGACGAGATCTTCTCGCTCGAGCTGCCGTCCAGTCTCGATGGACTCGTCGATCTCGCCATCCGGGTCGACAACCGGCTCGCGCTCAGGGCGCGTCATCGCAGAGGCGGAGTCAACGAGTGTTCAGCTAGGAACACCGGCGCGCTGGATGTTCTCGTGGCACAACACCCCGAGTTTTCGGAGGAGGAGCCGATGCAAGTCGGAAGAGCTCGTTTGTCGGCGACGGAGCGACGCTTCCGCATTTCTAACCGTCTCTGCCTTTACTGCGGGGAGGCGGGGCATCAGGTGGCCTCGTGCCCTATCAGAGAGCGGCGTAAGCCATCTAAGGGCGGATTAACGGTGAGCACCGCGAACACACGTGCACTGCCTGGGGGTCGGGCGTCACTCCAGGCCTGGTTAAATATTAAGGGGTTTGTTAAGCAGGTGTCTGCCCTTATTGATTCCGGTGCTGAAGGGGACTTTATGGACTTAGACTTGGCTAAACGACTGGGGATTGCTATGGTCGCTCTGGATAACCCCATTTCAGCCAAAACTCTTTGTGGCTCTCACCTAGCTGTGATAACCCACTGCACTATTCCCCTCACACTCACACTGTCAGGCAATCACGTGGAGCAGTTACAGTTTCTCCTCATTCACTCTCCCACGGCCCCCTTAGTGTTGGGTCACACCTGGCTAGTCAAGCACAACCCTCATATTGATTGGGCTCTCAGCTCTGTATCTTCTTGGAGTCCCTATTGTTTGTCTCAATGTCTTGGCTCTGCATGTTCTCCCCTTTCTTCTCGTTCTATGTTACAGGAGGAGGTGAGCGTGACTGGCGTACCTGTCGTTTACCATGATTTGAGAGCGGTATTTAGTAAGTCCCGGGCTTCATCGCTTCCTCCGCACCGCCCGTACGACTGTGCTATCGACCTATTACCTGGCACTTCTCCACCTAGGGGGCGTCTATACTCTCTGACTAGACCCGAGAGGGAGGCCATGGAGAAGTACATCCACGATTCTCTAGCAGCAGGTATTATACGTCCTTCTTCCTCTCCAGCTGGGGCCGGGTTCTTTTTTGTGGAGAAAAAGGATGGATCTCTGCGCCCCTGCATTGATTATCGGGGGTTGAATGACATCACGGTAAAGAACCGTTATCCATTGCCACTGATGTCATCAGCCTTCGATCTCCTGCAGGGGGCAACCATCTTTACCAAATTAGATCTCCGCAACGCCTATCACCTAGTTCGGATTAGGCAGGGGGACGAATGGAAGACCGCCTTTAACACCCCCACTGGTCATTTCGAGTATCTTGTTATGCCTTTTGGGCTCTCCAATTCACCGGCGGTCTTCCAGGCACTCGTCAATGACGTGCTCCGGGACATGGTCAATAATTTTGTGTTCGTCTATCTTGATGACATTCTGATTTTTTCCCAGAATGAACAGGAGCATGTCCAGCACGTCAGGCGGGTGCTTCAGCGGCTGCTGGAGAATCGTTTATTCGCCAAGGTGGAGAAGTGTGACTTCCATACACAGTCGGTTTCGTTCCTGGGGTTTGTTCTGTCGCCTGACGGATTGCAAATGGATCCTGCCAAGGTAAAAGCAGTTGCGGATTGGCCCACCCCAGACAGTCGCAAGGCGGTCCAGCGGTTTCTGGGGTTTGCCAATTTTTACAGGCGATTCATACGCAATTTTAGCCAGGTTGCTCTACCTCTGATAAATCTCACCTCCATCCACAAACGATTTGAGTGGTCCCCTCAGGCCCAAACTGCCTTCTCTGAATTAAAGAGGCGCTTTATTTCCGCACCTATTTTGGTCAATCCAGACCCGTCCCGTCAGTTTGTGGTGGAGGTTGATGCATCAGAGGTGGGGGTAGGGGCCATTTTGTCCCAACGGTCACCATCTGACGACAGAATACACCCTTGTGCCTTCTTTTCCCACCGACTAACCCCTTCGGAACGAAACTATGACATCGGGAACAGGGAGTTACTGGCTGTCAGGTTGGCGTTGGGTGAGTGGCGTCACTGGCTTGAAGGATCGGGGGTTCCTTTCGTAGTCTGGACCGACCATAAGAATTTAGAATACATCAGATCTGCCAAACGACTTAATTCTCGTCAGGCTCGTTGGGCATTATTCTTTGGCCGGTTTGATTTCCACATCTCCTATCGCCCGGGGTCCAAGAACGGTAAAGCAGACGCCCTGTCACGTCTTAGTGAGGTTGAGCCCAAACCCACCTCTCCGGCTGCTGTTCTGCCACCCGAACGTGTGGTGGCAGGGGTAGCCTGGGGGGTGGAGTCTGTGGTTCTTAGAGCACTCCGCACCACCGTTACGCCCACTAAGTGCCCTAGTAACTTGCTATACGTGCCTGAGTCGGTCCGGACCAAGGTGTTACAATGGGGTCACTCATCCGAGCTAGCCTGCCACCCAGGAGTAGATCGCACCATTGGGTTAATTAAGCAACGGTTCTGGTGGCCCTCGTTAGTACGGGACACTCGTGAGTTTGTGTTGGCTTGTCCGGTCTGTGCGGTGGCTAAGAGTTCTAATCGACCCCCAGCAGGGCTTCTCCGGCCACTGCCTGTCCCTTCGCGACCCTGGTCACACATAGCGATGGACTTTGTCACGGGATTACCCCCATCCAGTGGCAACACTGTAGTCCTCACTGTGGTGGACAGATTCTCGAAGGCGGCACACTTTATTCCCCTCCCCAAATTACCTTCAGCGAGGGAGACAGCTGCCATTGTTGTAGACCACGTCTTCCGTATTCATGGCCTCCCGGTTGACGTGGTTTCAGACAGGGGTCCCCAATTTGTGTCCAGGTTTTGGGCAGAATTCTGCCGACAGCTGGGGGCGACTGCTAGCCTTTCTTCTGGGTACCACCCACAGACCAACGGCCAGGCCGAACGAACTAATCAGGACCTGGAAAGGGTCCTGCGTTGTGTGGCGTCAGGGGAACCGTCATCTTGGAGTTCCAGATTAACCATGGTCGAATACGCATATAACTCCCTCCCCGTTTCATCTACGGGGTTGTCTCCCTTCCAGTGCTGCCTAGGCTACCAGCCCCCTCTATTCCCTTCCCAAGAACCTGATGCCGTTGTTCCCTCCGTGCATTCGTTCATTAAAAGATGCCTCCAGACATGGAGAATCGCCAGAAAGGCCCTCATCCGCACTGGCGAGAGGAACAAGGCTTCTGCGGACCGCCACCGTTCCGTGCCCCCTCTTTACGTGTGTGGCCAGAAGGTTTGGTTGTCAGCCAAGGACATTCCCCTTAGACTTCCCTCACGTAAATTGGGACCCAAATTCATCGGACCTTTTCCCATTATTAAGGTGCTCAGTCCAGTGTCGGTTCGACTCAAATTAAGCCCTCAGTTTAGAAACATTCACCCGGTCTTTCATGTATCCAAGATCAAACCTGTTCTTCGCTCCCCCCTGCAGCCCTTAACCTCTGCTCCTCCGCCTCCCAGACTGGTTGAGGGTGCACTTACATACACTGTGCGCCGTCTCCTGGATGTGAGGAGGAGAGGTAGAGGCTATCAGTATCTGGTAGACTGGAAGGGGTATGGTCCGGAGGAAAGATGTTGGATCCCAGCTCGGGATATTCTGGACCGCTCTCTCATTAACCAGTTTCATCAGGTCCATGGTGAGTCTTCAGGGAACGCCAGGGGGCGTTCTTGAGTGGAGGGGTACTGTCACCGTACCTTGCGTTCTTGCTCTCTTCTCCTACCATGCTTTACAGACTACCTCTTTCTACCTGTTTTTATTTGCAGTCACAGGAGCACCAGTCATTTCTGCTAATTCTTTCCACCTGCCTGTTATTCCCTTTTCCCCCTATTTATAGCACGTCATTTCCCTTCATGTTTGTCAGTATGTTGTCATTTGTGTGTCTGTGCGAAACACTCCGTTACTCACCTTGTGTTTGTGTCCAGGACTGCCATTGAGCGAGCATCCCGTTGTTCTGGGTTTTGTTCCTGACGCACCCTCAGCGTTCACCCAACTGGGTTAATTTGGTTTTGTACTTTCCTTGAGACTCGCTCCTTAAATAAAGACATTATTTCTTCTGCATTTGAGTTCACCTCTTCATTGCCCGTGACACTAACAAAACACTGCAAACATGTTTCAAAAGCAAATAATTAACCAAACCCCAACGCTAGACAGAACAAATTGTTTTATCATCTTTTTATCACTCACCTTTTACATACTCTCTCTGTACAGCATGAACACTAGACGGTAACACTTCCGTTCAACAACAGTATAACGTGGAGACGTAAAGCACGTAATCAACATGACATCATTAAGTCATGACGTCTTAAGTGATTATATTAATACAATGAGCAAGAGTGCCAGTACTTTAACAACAATGTCCTTTTTTCTGAAATATCTGAATATATATTCTGTGTAAACTTCTTTATAGATATCCAGTCCTTTGTAACGGTGGTCACACAAAAAATTAAATATGTACACCTATATAAGTAACCCAAACAGTATTATATGTCTTAACACTAAAAACACTGTCAGTTTTATTAATGTTGTGAATCATCTGATTTTCATTGAGCAGGTGTAATATCCATTAATTCAGGGCTTAATTTGTGCCGGAACATGCTGGATCCGGTACCCCTGAAATCTGATCCGGCACCTCATTTTACCGATGCCCCTCCTCAACCGCCCTCCTCCCTCGACCGCTCTTCACTTTGACTTCCGCGACTCCCCAACCCTCTCCACTTTCGCCCATGACAACCAATTACGATATATTTGCTCATGGGGCTGCGAGAAAATAAATAAAAAGAGCGGAGCTGCGGTAAAACAATGGATAAAAAGAGTGAGTCTGTGGTAAAATAAATAAATAAATGAAAAAAGTGTGACTGCTGAGAGTGCAAGCAGCTAGGGATACCGGCCCTCGTGGCCAAAAAGAGGACCGGCCCTGATCTGGGAGCTTTAGCCAGGACAGATTACTGTGCATATGTTTTGTTAAATAAAAAGTATAGTTTACAGTTATATTTTGCTTGTTTTGACACATTTAAAATTTGTGGCTAAGAAATAATTAATTGTTTATGTTTGGTGTGGTCAGAGATAAATTTGGTAAATCCTTAATTTTGAGCTCATTTTGAAACTTACCACTATGGGTTTTTTTCAGGTTGGAGCTGTCTGTCATTCATGTATATGTTGCGATGTCAGTTCGATATGTCCACCGCATTATGAAACTATTCTTGTTGACATCTTGGAGTGAAAACATAGACTGAACTTGTGGCCGGGTAATCTGGTCCGATAAACTGCACAGACAACGTGACAGTCCTTCTCGGAACCGCTGATGGCGACATGGCAGGACAGCAGTATGAACTTGCACGTCTTCCTAAATTTCAGCCATTATTCTAACATTGGTGCGCGCTCTAACCGAAAGTGGGAGACGCGTTTCTATAGCAACCTCACAACCTCTCCAATGCGGCGCCTCGCGAAATTGGCAAACAAGGCATATGGATCATATTTATTATCATTTGACAGTACCGGAGGAACGCCGCCAAATGTAGCGAAGTAAGAGTAATGATTTTTCTCTAATAATTTACTTGAGTAAGAGTAAAAGTACGAATATTTAAATGTACTCAAAAATTATTTTACTCAACCCCTTTAAGGTTGCTGCAGTCCGACTGCTGGCCAAAATGGGCAGAAACAAAATCACTCAAGCCTTCCTATATTGGGAGTCAAACCCGGGGCGCTTGGGTGAAAACCCCGGAATCCTGACCGCTAGACCATATGAGATCTGCCACTTACGAGGCCCAATCTTGGCACAAACTTCAGTTCTTTCTGATCGGGGCACACTTCACTGCCCCTCTTACACAAGTGCCACATATTTACGCACTCTCTCATACACAGTCTCATGGTTTCCACAACCTAGAATCTTCTGATCCATAGTCATAAGCGTTATCCTTTGTGCCACTGGCACTCTGTTCAGCACCTTGTTAGCACATTGCTTGAAACAAGGACAAGGCTCTGTCAAGCTGGAGTTCCTTCACCACACATTGTGCTTTGTTTTAACCACAAAAGGTTGTGTGGATGGGATGCTCTTACAGGATTCCTGACAGTCCCTCCATAGAACACCTGAGATCCAGGGTTGGAGACTTGTAGAGACCTACAAGTGGATGATATTACGGTGCAAGTTGGCTGGGTGACCTCTAAGTGGTAGGGACTTATGCCACAAGTAGGCTGGGTTTACGGTTGGTGTAGCTGTAGTAGAAATTAAATTAAATTAAAAAAATAAAATAAATAAAAAACTGGTTACTATGAGGTTGTGTTTAGGGTTGGGGTAGGTGTAAAAGTTAATAAAATAGAGCAGGTTACTGTGAGGATGGGCCTAGGGCTCGAGTAGGTGTGATATTAATAAAATACATTAGGTTGTATTCTGTGCCATGTACAAGACATTAAATAAATGAAAACTCCATGAGGTTTGTTACTGTGAGGTTGGGTTTAGAGTTGAGGTAGGTTTAGAGTTTAATAAAACACAGCAGGATACTCTGAGGTTGGGTTTAGGCTAGGGGTAGGTTTGACATTCAAACATAATAGGTTGGACGCTGTGTCATGTTTGAGACATTAAATGAATGAAAACTCCTGGAGGTTTGTACAGCCCACTTGGAGCTCAAGTCCCACCCACTTGGAGCTGACCAGGCCATTTGGAGCAGGCTCCGAACTCTATTTATACCTTTCTCAGTCAGGTAACTTCCTTTTCTCACACTTGTCTAAGATGGTCATTTTGACGGCAATCTTGTTTTAGGTTGGCACTTTGTATTTTAATAATGTCTGCTTTTCGTATGTGCATCTGTGCTGCTGTAGAACGCCTTAGTTGTGGCTGTACTGGTTTCTTCTGGAAGTCTTGAGGGATGTACGGGACCAAGACATGAGAGCAGTTGGGGCAGCCTTTAAAACCAGGGGAGCACCCCACGGCCTCTGTGCTGGTGGCCCCAGAAATTCGATTCACTCCAGAGTGGAACTGAACAGCTCCAGCGGGGGGAAAAGGCGACCGCAGTGCACTGACTGACAGCAAAGCAAAAAGACCTGAGCGAGGCAGCCAGGAGTCGAACCTAGAATCTTCTGATCCATACTCAGACGCGTGATCCATTGCACCAAGGCCGGCCCCCTTTAGTCCAGAAAGTCGCAAGAACCAGAAAGACACACAACGATCCGGGTTCACGGCCCGCTTCAACCGGTTATAGAATTCGTGGAATGTGTCCGTTTTACGCTGCTGGCATGCACGTCGTAAACAACAATGCATTCTCTTTAATCAAATGTTAATTTGACCCAAGCACTTTAATTCAGACATTCTCTAACATTTAAATAACTCTGTCATGTTTGTTTGTTTGTATACTTTATTGTCCCTCAAGGGGAAATTTTCTGTGGACTCACACAGCACATCAGCAGGTTCTAACATAATAACAATTAAAAATAGGTCAACATACAAAAGAATTACATACACTATCGATCAGTGTTCAACAGTCTGATTGACACTGGAATAAATGAGTTCTTCAGTCTGTTCCGCTTCCAGCGGAAAGTTCTGTATCTTGTAAAATGGAAAGAGTACATGAGATGGGTTACTTAAAATTCTTTTAGCTTCATTTAGAGTGCATTGCTCGTAGAGTGTTTGTATACTAGTAAAAGTTTCAGATCCTATTAGTCTTGTAGCAATACTTAATTGTTAAGTATGTTTCGTTCATACCGGACTCCGGAGGGCGCTGCCTCTTCTAGAAAGTCTGAAATAGAATAACACTCTCCCCAGTCCTTGCTCCTTATTTGTGTCTAAAACTCCAGTTTGTCACTGCGTATGAATGAAAAGTCAGGCATCCTACTGATTTGATTTATTAACAGATCACACCCTTGTCCATGTATTATTGTTTTTATAAATGACTACTTCATTTAAATTAACATTGAATCATGCATCTGTTTGCATTGCTTTGTTGTGTCTATAATTTTTTTTTATGTCTGTGTATAGTTATGTTATCTTGTTTGTGTTCTAGGTAGGTACTGAATTAACAATAATAAATTAGGTCTCTAAAGGGTTTCTGTGTTGTTTGTCATATTGATTTTTGTCTTATTAAAAAATCAGTAATAGATAAATAATAATAAATAATGTAAAAAAAAATAAGAAATGATTAGGTTACTTCAGCTTTGAAAAATGCTGGAGGTGATATTTCACACAGTTACAGTAAATTATACATATTTTTATTCATAGCTTTATAGACTCTGTGTTTGCTTAATTTAACATACCTGTTTGTGCTCTCCACACCTGGTGCCACAATCTTCTTAGTGGCCCAGAATCGTTCCTGTTTTAGGTTGGATTGGTGACGTGGTGGGTAAATGGTCTTCTTCTTGTCATACTCCCCCAATGCCATAAAGTTGTGATCTTCTTGCACTCTTCTCCAGTCAAGGCCAGACAGTGGTCGCCAAGGCTAACCAAAAACTCTGCCAAGTCCTGCACAGCTCCATACCCCTTACTATTATCAGGTCCACCAAAATCCTAAATTAAAGATAATTTATAATATTTTGTTAACAACAACAAATACAAATGAATAAATGAAATTTTATTCTGTTATCTCTTTTGTAATGTAATAATGTACATGTAATGTACATTTTATTGAAGACAACATTATATTTCCAAAAATAAAGTAAATTTTTTTTACAGTTTTTCTACATTTTGAAAATTTCTGTTCTATTAGATGTAAAAGCAATGCATTACAACTATTACTTGAAATTAAGTTACTTATATTTTAGTCTGTCAAATGTAAATGTAATCTATGTCTGTGAAACAGGGAATTGAAGGAGAACTATTTTATTGGATTATTGTAAGCACTGTACACAATTTTAAGCCAGTTCAACAAAAAAAAAAACTGTACTAATTTCCTTTTGTTTTTTCTTGTTTACTCAACTTTTGAAAACATCAGCTACACTGACTGAAAATAATTTGTCAGTGAAACAAAAAATGTCTAGTTGAGTCAACTTAACATTAGTAGTTTTCTAGAAACCTGCACCTGCAGGACAACAAATATTTTTAAGTTGTGCAAACTGAACATTTCTTGTCTGCAGGACTGAAATGACATAAGTTGAGTGAACAAAAAAATACTAAAGGAAATAAGTGCTTAGAAATTATATGTTATCAGAGCAAACACACATGACTCAGTTTTTTAAGTTGTGCTAACTGAACATTTCTTGTCTGAATGGCCTGAAATGACAGAAGTTGAGTGAACCAAAAATACTATTGGAAATTAATACTAATAAAAAAAATGTTATCAGAGTAAACACACATGGCAAAAACAAAACAGACACAAATTTACCAAAACATTTATTTTCTTGCAGTACTTCACTAAACTACAAAAACGAGGTAGTGTAACTACAGCTAACATTTTAACAATGCCACCAAATATACTGTGTGCCTAAGTGGCATGTAAGTCCTACAAAGATATTCTGCACTGCCTCAAATGTGTATTTTAGCCCCTTTGGGTACTCAATATTCAGCGCGTAAAGAAGTCCAAAGAGTATCATAAAAGCAGTAGAAAAGTCCGGTATCATCCATGACCACAGTTTCCTCCAGGATGATGGCAAAGTTTATACATCTCTTTGTTGCCTGTGAGAGGTCATCTTCCATCACTTCAAGGATGGCCAAATTCACTCCTCTAGTGTAGGTCTCCTCCAAATCAGTGTCCTAAGAATAATATAAATGTAATACATTAATAAATAAATCATAGTATAGAACTCTAAATTTTTTTTAAAAAAGGCCCAAAAAAGATACTGGCAAATAACTTTTGTTTCCTTCCTTAAAAACCCATTTGCATGTCAGCACTTTTATTCAATAAAACAACAATTTCCATAAAATAAATAAATTAGAAATTTTGTGAGATTTTAAAGTTAAACACCTACCAGACAAGTCTTGGTTATTTTGTCATACTCCCTGAGGTACAAGGGAAGTCCTTGTAGAGCAGTAGTTGCTCTGTGAATTATGATGTCTGTTGTCTGTAGGAAGGATATAAATAATTAACCATGGATAAAATCTATTTTTTTCTTTAAAATGTGTTTAAAAAAACAAAAAATACAAATACAATTATTTTACCTAATAATTAATTCAGAAGTAATAACAATATTAGGATAGAGTTGCTTAAAATTACAAAGTAATAACATTAGGATGGTGTTGTTTTAGGGATACACTGATTGCAATTTTCTTGACCGATTTCAATTTCAGATTTTTAAGTAAAATGTGACCTGCCAATACAGTTTTTTGCAGATTTTCTTCCTACAAACAAAAAAATACTTTTATTCCATTTTTTACCATTTAACTGATCTATCAAAATCTTAATGTCAGTAAATAGGTTACCGGACAAAATGAACATCGCTAAGATCATCGCTTCACCACTCTTCACCAAGTGCTCACACTGATACACGTACACAGGCATTTAAAAGCTCATATCTGCTTATGGACAGATCCTGATAGACACGGGTTTCAAACAGTTAAGTGTCCATGTGAAAGCACTTGGTGTAGAGCGGTGAAGCGATAATCACTGGAGCCAATCACGGTCAGATCTGTTGAACACAAATGTTAACATGAATATTTTTAATATTTCCGTACCAATTGGTACGAAAGTCAGTGATTTTAATCATCAGTCATCAGTAATTTACTAAACGAAACAGAAATTAACAGATTACCCAAACATATAATTACAAGTAAAAGAAGAGCTGTCACAAATTTGTTACATAAATTGTAAATGTTTACAGGTAAAAACACCAAAAGGTTTACAAGGAATCATACCTGATTATCAAAATGGTCCAGTATCATTTTCATGTTGTCTGCAAGGTCTTTGCACTTTGTTCGATGCAGTTTGATTAGGGCATTGCTGTGTTTGTGGAGATTCGCCATGAATGATTTTTTGAGGTCAACACAAGTGATCCTTTGGAACTCGGCACAAACCTGGGGAAGTTAACAAAAAAAGGTCTATGAACAATGATTTAAAAAGAAAATAGTGACAAATTTGACAAAAGGACAATTACCTGCTCTTGCAAAAAGACGCCAGGCCATCTGTTTTTGATCACATGTACCAAGGGCTGCTCAGTAATAATTTCTTTTCTTCTGAGCGGGAAAGTAGTTTCCATCTTGCTTTTCAGAATTGTCATATCCATGTTTTTTCTCTTGACTTCTAGCTCAAGCTGTTCTCTTTCTTGCTCCAATGTAGCATCATCCAAACCAACAGGATTGTCTGGAAGAAAGTTCCTTTCTGATCTTCTTGGTTTCTTTGGTGGAACTCTTGATCCATCATTTCTTTTATTATCCAGCTCAAAACATCCAGAACTGCGTAATTTTTGTCTATAATTTCCCATTTTAAATCTTAAACTCATTTTCCAGCCCTTGCATCCGGTGTCACAGCCAAGTTCCCTCAAACATGGATGTGTGGAAACTAATGCAACTGCCACTTGCTGCAGTTCTGGATCAGTGGGGTAAGCTTTAAAAGAGTACATTGTTTTTGACAACTTTTCAAGTATTTCAGTCACATCTCGTGTAACATCCATGGTAGTCTTCTGTTTTTCATAGACTTTATTTGCTTTCCTCAGTCTGAACTCAACATCATAAGAAAATTTTGGTATCACAAAAACTTGTGGCCAGCATTCTTCCCTGACTGTGGAAGATGATGGACTGGAGAGATTGGACGAAATAATTGCAGTGTCGAGTGTAAAATCAGAGTTAGATGCAGGGCTCTCATTTCTTTGTTCTTCTGGTTCAGTTTCTGATGCTGTTTTTAACACTACCCAGAAATGTTTTAGCGTGGCCTTATCAGGTGGAAGTTCTTTTCATGCTACTCAAACTGCAAAGCTGACCACCAAAATCAGGGTCCTCATACTGGATCACAAAGTTTGTAGCAATTTTCAGTTTGTTGCAAAGTATCTCTTTTAGCTCATCAACTGATTTCGGCACATCGTTAAGTGACAGCTTTTGTATGCAATCTGGAGCTACAATCACTCGCAGCAACATTGTTTTGCTGAAATTAAAAAAAACATTTGAGTTCAAAAATAATCATGTTAACTTGTGTGCTCATGTTAATGCCTCTATCAGTTTTAGAGGACAAATTCACTTTAATGTAACAAAAAACGTAAGGTTTCTTCCAATACTGTAGGCTACAAGTGGGTAGAAGTCATTTAAACACTTCAGCTCAGTAACAATCAGATCTTCGTATGGTAGAGATTCAACCTTAAAGGCCCTAAAATGTTCTACATACCAAGAAGAATATCTCTCCAGCACAAATGAGACCTCACTGTCTACTAACAAAATGCACCAGATCTTGCAAACTCAGATGACATCAGTTACCACAGAAGATGACCCAACTGGAGTACATTATCTATAGATTTCATCCTTATTCATCCTTATTCCATATTTATGGTTTTTTGTTCCATGTACCACTTTTACAGACAATGTTTTCATATTTGACATTACTGTACTGTATGTAAGAATATCCAATCACAGCAGACCAATGTCAGGCCTGGATTCACATCAACAGAAGGATCTTTCCAAGATTTTTGAGTAATGAAAACACCACTGTGATGTAGAGGAGAACCTGTGCCCAAATCTACAAGACCAGACTGATGGAAACACAGATTACAAATGTAACATAATAGTTCATATGAATTTTACATATATAAAATATGTCATACATGTCAAAATATTGCCAGTTTTTAAATGATTAGAATTACAAATATGTACATGTATGTTACGTAAATATATTATCTATTACCCCTACAAATATATTACCAATAATTTGTGTAGGTGTCCATATGGCTGTATATAAACACACACACACACACACACATGCACGCACACATATACTGTATATGTATGATATGGTTGAACAAAATGTAAACAGTGATTTTTGCACTATTTTGACAAATTATTGACTATTATGAGATTTTATATACAGTATGTGGAATCCAATTGTAATTTGCATATGTTGCCATATACCATGCCATATGTCAGCTATATCGGGACGTGCAGTGAGAAAGAAATTACAGTAAACCTACATTATGATGAAATGAATAAAACTAGTTCAGTGTATCCACTGTCTATACTGTTCCCTCTACACTTATGTATAAACCATAATGAAACCTGTATCATAAATTTTAAACAACAATATTTAATGATTGTTAAAGATTATTTATTGAAATGATGTGCATCTTGTGTGCTGGTGATCTAAAGTTGTGTTCCTGTAGTATTTGTATGATAAAAGGACCATGTGAACCAATGATCCTGCAAATGCAAGACTTCTGTAAGATAATGAATGGAGCATGCAGAGTTTTGAACACTGGAGAGTCTGTGTTCAAAGTAGTGACTGTTGAGAGTTTTGTGTCTAGAGTTTGGAAAATTGACATCAGGGTTCTGAAATTTGTGGCAAAACAATTGAAAAAAACTGTAATGTCTCGTACATGACACTGCGTCCAAGCTATTATGTTTGAATATCAAACCTACCCCAAGCCTAAACCCAACCTCAGAGTATCCTGCTGTGTTTTATTAACCTCTAAACCTACCCCAACTCTAAATCTGGCGGAAACTCGCCCTCAGGCCTAGCTGTGGGCTTGCACGCAATTGTGCTGCAGCTGCTCTGACAAAAATAACTCTAACGCTTGTAACCTCCTCCTGGAGAGGTGAAAGTTTCAGAACCTGGATCACAGTTCTTCTAGGGAGGGACTGTCACATGCTCTGTAAGAGCATCCTATCGACACCACAACTTGCCATAATTACAAAGCACAGCATACGTTGGAGGAACTCTGTGTTGACAGAGCCGTGTCCTTATTCCATGCAATAAGCTAATGAGGACAAAAGAAACAGAGATGCCCAGTGGTGCAATGGATAATGCGTCTGACTATGGTTTAGAAGATTTTAGGTTTGACTCCTGGCTAGCTCGCTCAGGTCTTTTTGCTTTGCTGTCAGCCAGTGGGCTGCGGTCGCCTTTCCCCCCACCCCCCACCCCCGCTGAAGCTGTTCAGTTCCACTCTGGAGTGAATCGAGTTTCTGGGGCCACCAGCACAGAGCCAGTGGGGTGCTCCCCTGGTTTCAAAGGCTGCCCCAACTGCTCTCATGTCTTAGTCCCGTACATTTCTCAGGACTTCCAGAAGAAACCAGTACAGCCACTCTCCTGGGAAGACGCCAGTGACAGCTTGTAGACCAAAATGTTTGTTGTGAGGCTAAGGTGTTGTACAGTAGCACAGATACACATACGAAAAGCAGACAAGATTAAAATACAAAGTGCCAACCTAAAACAAGATTGCCGTCCAAATGACCATCTCAGACAAGTGTGAGAAATGTTTCAGTCTCTGTTATATGTCTGCAAATATGCCACAAAGTGCAGATGCTCATACTATTGAAAAGGAAGTTACCTGACTGAGAAAGGTATAAATAGAGTTCGGAGCCTGCTCCAAATGGCCTGGTCAGCCCCAAGTGGGCTGTGCAAACCTCCTGGAGTTTTCATTTATGTTTGAATGTCAAACCTACTCCAAGCCTAAACCCAACCTCAGAGTATCCTGCTGTGTTTTTTTTAACCACTAAACCTACCCCAACTCTAAACCCAACCTCACAGTAACAAACCTCCTGGAGTTTTCAGTTACTTAATGTCTTGTACATGGCACAGAATACAACCTATTGTATTTTCTTAATATCACACCTACCCCAGCCCTAGGCCCATCCTCACAGTAACCTGCTGTGTTTTATTAACTTTTTCAACTACCCCATCCCTAAACACAACCTCAGAGTACATAAGTCCCTACCCCTTAGAGGTCACCCAGCCAACTTGCACCGTAATCTCTTCCACTTTTAAGTCTCTGAGCTGCAGCAATACCTAAGTGCTCTGATAAAACATACATAAAAGAAACTATGGCTTTTAACCTCCTCTTGGAGAGGAGAGAGTCTTAGACCCTGGATCTCAGGTCTTTTATGGAGGAACTGTCAGGAATTCTGTAAGAGCATCCCATCCACACAACCTCTTGCCAAAAAAACTAAGTACAATGTGTGGTGAAGGAACTCCAGGTTGACAGAGCCATGTCCTTGTTTCAAGCAATGTGCTAACAAGGTGCTGTACAGAGTGCCTGTGGCACAAGAATAACGCTTATGATTATGGTTCAGAAGATTCTACGTTACGGAAACCATGAGACTGTGGATGAGAGAGTGCGTAAATGTATGAGTGGCACTTGTGCCAGAGGGGCAGTAAAGGGTGTGCGATCAGAAAGAACTGAAGTTTGTGCCAAGACTGGGCCTCCTAGGTGGCAGCTCCCATATGGTCTAACGGTCAGGATTCCTGGTTTTTACCCAGGCGGCCCCTCTAAATTTTAGTGTCAAAACGCCATGGAGAAAAGCGAGATCAGCCATCTGTGGCAGACTGCGGAGGTATGACTGAGGCCTCTCTCGTGCACTCTCCGTGTTGCGCGCAAACGTTCTCTCTGCTTTTACGCGCATTTGCTCTCTCTGTCAATGACGGTGCTACGCGCATCAGTTTTCCACATTTGTCAGAAGTTAACCTCCGAATTGACACAAGTAATAGAAAGATTCAACTTCAGTCATATGTTAATGTTGTGAAACACTATCAAAATGTCCACTGTTGATTATATTAGACTTTTGTTTTCAATAGCGATTTTAAAACTTTTAATATAGGAAGTCCTCGGCTCTGAAATTATTGGTCAGAGGTAGAGTATACATAGTTTTACGTTAGAAAATGCAGTCTTGAACTTATAGTCGGCAAGTACAGGACAGATATAACACGTTGATCAAATAGTTTTCAGTCTCGCTCAAGTAATATTCAACTCATTTTGTTTTGCCTTCATTAGTTTTTGATTTCAGTAGTGACATAAAAAACGAGTCTTCAAACACATGATTTCTTATAACATGTTTTTAAACATGATAGTTTAACTAATTTCTAAAAAAAAATTATCTTTCCAGGTCAGTGCATAATATTTTACAAGTTATTTTGTAAGATTGTTGTATTGAGATTAAAGTCCCTTAAAGTAGCCTATTCTATAGTCTTTGGTTCAGATTAAAGTATTATTTAAAGACTTAACTATGTTAACTAGGAAAGTTGGAATAATTAGTCAAGTTATTGTATAACTGGTTTGTTGTGTAGATGATCAAAAAATGTACAGTAAATATTTCTTAAGGAGGCTAATAATACTGACCTTAAAATAGTTTTGTTTTTATTAAAAACTGCTTTTATTCAAGAAATAGACTATAAGAAATGAGACTTATTATGACTCCAGAATGATTATTTTTGTTTTATAGGAAATACTGTGAATTTGTTGTCCTTGATTTGTTAAAGATCACTTGGAAAACATTATTTTAAGTTGATGGGAGGGCAAACAAAAATTTACTTCAACTGTATCTGTTAAAGTTTACAGGGGCGAAAATGTGCCTTGATGTACATGAATGTTAAAAACGTGTTATCCTACAATACAAAGTTACTTGTCAAATAAATGAACATGGAGATTATTTTGAGTTTAAGTTATTTTATTATCTTGTTTCAGAAGACTGGAGGGCGATGCAGTGGTCCAGTAGGTAGTGCTATCGCCTCACAGCAAGAAAGTCGCTGGTTTGAGCCTCGGCTGGGTCAGTTGGCGTTTCTGTTGGGAGTTTGCATGTTCTCCCTGTGTTCGGGTGGTTTCCTCTGGGTGCTCGGGTTTCCCCCACAGTCCAAAGACATGCGGTATAGGTGGATTGGGAAGGCTAAATTGTCCATAGTGTATGAGTGTGAGTGAGTGAGTGAGTGTGTATGGATGTTTCCTAGTGTTGGGTTGCAGCTGGAAGGGCATCTGCTGTGTAAAACATATGCTGGATAAGTTGGCGATTCATTCCATTGTGGCGACCCTTGATTAATAAAGGGACAAGCCAAAAAGAAAATGAATGGATGAACACAGTTAATTACTGATTACTAGTTTCATCATCATTTGGCTTTGGTCACACTCCTGCGCAGTTTAACAAGGCAGACTTATTAATGCATCATTTTTATCTGTGGATATGTTAAAAAAGGATATGAAGAATTTAAACCTTCGAATTTTAACTAGTGTTGGGTAAGTTGCTTCAAAAAAGGAATTAATTAATTACTTATTACTTAATTAAAATTGTATTTAAATTACTTTGTCTAAAAAGTAATTGAGTTATTTGAATTAGTAGCCTAAAAATTCATAGATGATAGAATTTAGTTTTGTCTAAAGTAAATAACACCTAAAGTGCTAGCTCTAAAGTCAGAAGCAAACTGGCAGACTTTAAAGGTTACAAAACTAGTTTTTTAATTGGACTAATTATTCATCAATAACTAACAAAATAAACATTGTAAGTTTTGAATCTAAAGTGAAGGTCGAGTCTATGGGATTATCACACCCTCGGCTCGTTCCCACAGTCCTAACCACCCCAGCCAATCACCAGCCACCACACACCACTCACGTGAACCGTCACCTGAATACTAACAGCCCGACCCCAATCACCCACTCACCATAGTCTCACCTCTTCTAGTCAGTCACCGGCTGGAATCAACGTCAGATGGTCTTCCTCATTGGCTCTCCTGATCTCTCCTGTGCTCTTCAGTGGATGTCTCCTTTCTCCTATGTCGAGTAAACTCAACATGCTCGAGTGACGTCACTGTTGCTGTACGATAGCCTTGCTGCGTGTGTTTGGAGTTTAGACTCGCAATTTACATTTTATCATAAAATACCTCCTCATTCGTCTCACCTACTTAGGGTGAACAATCCCTTAACACACTTATACAAACAAATCTACTTTCAAACATTCTGTCTCTCGAGCATTCGCCTGTTGTTTGTAGCTTTAGCCTGCTAGCACCGCTGGTCAGCTAAAGCTACCAACCTCTTTCATTCACTTATTTTCTCACTTACTGGCTTTGCTCTTCATCTTGTACTATGTCGCTTGTGTGTCTGTCCTTGAGTGCAGGAGAAGCATCGATAGATGTGTTGGAGCTGGAAGCAGTGGAGTCCCAGATTTGCTCCCTCGAGACAAAGCGAGCGCGGCTCCTGGAACAACGGGCTTTGCTCGTACCCGGTACTCGCTCGTCTGAGGTAAGTGTACAATACAACCACAATACTCCGTCTTCCGCAACCCCGCGTGTTTCTCTGTCCAGGCCCAGCGCACCGAGGACGCAGTTCGCCCAGGCGTCGTTCACGCCGACACCCGGCTACCACGGCCCCTGGGTGCAGCCGCATAAGGTGCTTGCCGGGTCCTGGGGCAGAACGTCTCCTCCTCCGGTGTTCGATACCGCTTCCTCCAAAGGTAACAAAGTACGCACTTTCTGCTTCCCTGGTGCCTGAGTTAAGAATATTTCTACACAGATACCTACTATCCTGAGCGCTGCCTAGAGCCACATGGAGGACGACGACACCGGGCTCCGGCAGACGGAGATCCTAAAGAAGGTCTTCAGGAGCCTGATCGAGACGGTTCGACACACCTCGTCCGCCATGCTGATCATCGTTTCTGGACCGCTTCCTACCTACCGCAGAGGAAATGAAAGGTTTAGTAGACTTTTTGCTCTGAATGAATGGCTATTAACTATTAACTGGAATCTTTTCTGGGAGCGTCCTAGGCTTTTCATCTCAGAATACTTCACTCTATCTGACTAGTAAGTAAAAATTCACAAAATTCACAATTTAGCCATACAGACTTCTATTCGTTCCACATAAATAACAGCAATGCATATCTGGCTAACCCCGCAGAGACTGTGTCTGTTCCTCATATTATTAGATCAAGAAATAAACGTACCGTGTGCTCCAGAAATAATCTATTAAGAATTAAACCAGAAAAACCACTAAAAAGTTAAAATACAAATTTCATAAAGCTTGGTCTCCTAAACATCAGGTCACTAACACCTAAAGCACTTATCATAAATGAAATAATAACATAACAATCTTAATGCACTCTGTTTCACTGAAACCTGGCTGAAACAAAATGAATATATAAATTTAAATGAAGCAACTCCTCCAGGATATATTATATAAACATGAGGCTCGTCAAAATGGTTGTGGTGGTGGAGTTGCATCAATCTTTAGTGATATTCCTAATGTTAATCAGAGAAACGGACTTATGTTTAGCTCCTTTGAAGTATTAGCGCTTAATGTTATGCTTCCGGACACTATGCAAAAACCTATGTTATCTCTTGCTCTAATCACCATATATAGACCCCCAGGACCCTATGTCAATTTTCTAAGAGAGTTTTCTGATTTTATCTCTGACTTACTAGTTAAAACTGATAAAATACTAATTGTAGGAGACTTTAACATCCACATAGATGACGCTAACGACACATTAGGGCTCGCATTTATGGATTTACTACATTCACTAGGGATAAAGCAAAACGTTATTGGTCCAACCCATCGCTTAAAGCATACACTAGATCTAATTCTGTCTTATGGAATTGAGGTCATTGATGTAGACATTATACCACAAAGTGATGACATCACAGACCACTACCTTTTACTATATAAACTGTGTTTACCTGAAATTAGCAGATCCGCCCCGATATATCGCCCTAGTAGAACTATTGTTCCATCCACCAAAGATGAATTTATAAATAAATTACCTGATCTTACTGTTTTTCGAAATGCACCCGCAAACGCAAATGACCTTGATGTAGTAACCAGCAGTATGGATGCCATCTTTACTAGCACTCTAAATACTGTGGCACCCATCAAACTAAAAAAGGATAGAGAGAATAAAACTACACCATGTGTGACAGATGGCAGGTGGGTGGATTAAGGAAGTGCCCCCCCCCCCCCCCAATATTATTGTAATTACACCAATTTACCCGACTACGCCACTTTGGAAATCCCACCCAAAGAATTATTACACACACCACCTATAAAAAGGCACGCACAAGTTCGCTCCACCAATTAGAGTCAGAGACATTGGCACGGTACAAAAATAAATCGCTTTATTAACAAGTCTTGGATAAAAACAGGATTAAGACCAACATTGCAACATTGACACTATAGTTCATGAAATCCTAAATTGTGCCCAAGGGCCAGAGCTCACCAGCCAAGTAAGGTGGCCAGACTGCACTTCGTGCAAGTGAAAACACTGCACTCCACTGGGCACACACACACACACACACACACAAACACACACACACACACACACAAAGATCACTACACACTGTGAGGAAAAGTTCTAAAATCACCTATTAAATTAGCCTTCCGTCCTGGGAGCTCAAGCCCAGTCACAAAACGTCCTGCAATTAAAAGAATAAATGTAGACAAAAAAAGTTCAGAGTCAATTAAATCCCGCCTTAAACAATAAACTAAATTCAGTATTAGGTCAAAATTAAAGAAAACCCAGAATCAATAAAACTAAACAAAATACAAAACCTTTACAAAAAGACACAATATATGGAAAAAAAAATCTCAAATCAAAACAAGCTGGATAAATAAAAATCAAGATCACGGGAAGAAAAAAAACAAATAAATCCAGCCCAAACAAAATAAACACAAATAGAGAATGTATAAATAAACAAACAAGTTAGTTAAATAAACAATCCTTACGTAAACCCAAATAAACTACTAAATACGGAAAATAGGATACAAATCAGGAAAACCATTTAGAAAAATAGAAAATCGAAAAATCAACTTGGGAAAACAGAACAGCACCGCGGCCGCAAATAGAATGCAGAGCGCCCGACAGGAGCTCACGTTACGGAATGCCACCCAGCCTATAAACAAAAAATAAAATCATTATAATATACGACCTCCTATTAAACAATTTGCAACACCTGCGAACACCTACCGCTCGCCAAAAGCGGATCGAAGTTAAATCAATGGCAGATATCACAGATTTTGCAGTCAAACAGCCGGCACAGCACACAAACAGTCACACCTGCGTCTGGTTCTCGCAACTGAGAAGAGGAAGCGGGAATACAGTGTTCGCAGATCGATCGCATTAACCACAAACAATAAACTGAAATAATGCTTCCTTACCGTTTCCAGCCTCTACACTCACTTTAGCCTTGACAAAATCATAGCAAACATTAAGCAAAGTAATATCCAGCCAGATTAATCTTCCCAGACCTGCCAAGGGGACTTGGAAGTGACGGAAGCACGTTCACGACGCGCCGCTCATCAGGTGACATTCCAGGTGGCAAATGTTTTCCCCTTTTTATAGCCCAAATGCCGTTTGGTGATAGGACGGAACCAAAGACTCAAATTAATGATGCTATGCAACCAATTATATCTCCTGCCACACATGGTATAATAGTCATACTCGCACTCTCAAAACAGCAACCCGTGCCCTGGAACGTAAATGGAAAAAAGCTAATTTAGAAGTTTTTAGAATTGCGTACAAAGACAGCATTTCCAGCTATAGGAGGGCTCTAAAATCTGCCAGGGCTGAGCACCTCAGCAAACTGATAGAAAATAATCATAACAATCCTAGATTCTTATTTAACGCCATTGCTAAATTAACAAATAATCGGTCATCTTTGGAACAAAATGTTCCACCGCAAATTAGTAATGATGACTTGATATTCAACTTTCTTTATCGCCTTATTCTTCAGATCCAGTAAACACCGAATCAAACCAAATCAAAATAACCTACAGTGCTTCAAAATCATAGAATAGGAAGAGCTAGATAAAATTATAAATAGTTCTAAACGAGCTACATGTACGTTGGATTCAATTCCAACAAAATTACTGAAAAATTGCTACCTGTTATAGGAGAAACTCTTCTTAACATTATCAACTCTTCTTTATCTTTAGGCCGTGTTCCAAATCCTTACAAGTTAGCTGTTATTAAGCCTATTATTAAGAAACCACAACTGGACCCCAGCAACTTAGCTAATTATAGGAATATTTCAAATCTTCCATTTATGTCTAAAATACTAGAAAATGTTGTTTCTGCTCAATTATGCTCCTTTCTGCAGACGAACAATGTTTTTGAAGTGTTTCAGTCAGGTTTCAGAGCTCATCACAGTACAGAAACTGCATTAGTGAAATTAACCAATGATTTACTCTTAGCTGCTGACCAAGGGTGCATCTTGCTATTAGTTTTACTCGATCTTAGTGCGGCATTTGACACCATTGACCACGGTATCCTCATAAATCGCTTAAATGCTACAGGTGTCCAGGGACAAGCTCTACAATGGTTTAAGTCATACTTAGCTGACCGTTACCAGTTTGTGAATATTAATGGACAGCCTTCACAAGTCAGTCCAGTGAAGTATGGGGTGCCTCAAGGATCAGTTTTAGGCCCTTTGCTGTTTACAATATACATGCTACCCCTGGGAGACATTATTAGAAAACATGGGATCAGCTTTCACTGCTATGCAGATGATACTCAATTATATATTTCAACTAAACCTGATGAGATGTCTGAACTGTCTAAGCTAACTGAGTGTATTAAAGATGTTAAAGACTGAATGACCAACAATTATCTTCTCTTAAACTCAGACAAAACAGAATTATTCCTTATTAATCCTAAATCCTGTACACAGCATATCTCACAACTCGACCTACAATTAGAGGGATACAAAGTTAGCGTTAGCTCTACTATAAAAGATCTAGGTGTCATATTAGACAGCAATTTAACTTTTAAAAGTCATATATCCCATGTCACAAAAACTGCTTTCTTTCATCTGAGAAATATTGCTAAGTTACGAAGTATGCTATCCATCTCAGATGCAGAAAAGCTAGTCCATGCTTTTATGACTTCTAGGCTGGACTACTGTAGTGCACTGTTTGCTGGCTGCCCAGCATCTTCTATTAACAAACTTCAATAAGTACAAAATGCACCTGCCAGAGATCTTACCAGGTCTAGAAAACTTGATCACATCACCCCAATTTTATCCTCCTTACACTGGCTGCCTGTTAAGTTTCGTATTGAATTTAAAATATTGCTTCTTACTTACAAAGCTTTAAATAATCTAGCTCCTGTTTATCTAACCAACCTTCTGTCTCGCTACAATCCAACTCGCCCTTTAAGATCTCAAAACCCAGGGCTTCTGGTAGTACCTAGAATAGCAAAGTCGAGTAAAGGAGGTTGAGCCTTCTCATTTATAGCTCCTAAACTCTGGAGTAGCCTTCCTGATAACGTCCGAGGCTCAGACACACTCTCCCAATTCAAAACTAGATTTAAGACCTATCTGTTTAGTAAAGCATACACTCAGTGCACCACTTAGTGGGTTTCCACACAGGTTTCTGCATCTTGTTTATATACACTATGAACAGCAGCTACGCTAATTATTCTCTTTATTCTCCATTTCCACCTGGGGATACTCTCCTCGAGGCCCTCAGACTATGCAGAGTCACTAATTCCATCCAAGACCAGCAAGGAGATGATCCCAAGGTTTCCATATCCTGGACCAGGCCGTATCCTGAGCAGCTACTGTGGTGGTCATGGAGGAGTGGAGAACATGAGACTGATTCCTGTGATGCTCCAGGGACAGACGAGTCTTCGCTGAGGCCAGCTTCCAGTCTCCGCCGCTGAGACCCCAGCTCTGCACATGACGTTTGGCCAGCGGAGAAATTAAAATGGTCGTGCCCAACTGAGTCTGGTTTCTCTCAAGGTTTTTTTCTTCACTTTCGCCAATTAGTGAATTTTTTTCCCTCTCCGCTGTCGCCACTGGCTTGCATGGTTTGGGACCTGTAGAGCTGCGCATCGTTGGATTTGCTCTTCAGTGTTTGGACTCTCAGTAGTGATTATTGAACCACACTGAACTGAGCTAAACTGAACTGAACTTAAACACTACAAACTGAACTACACTGTTCCAATTTACTATGACCTTTTATGTGAAGCTGCTTTGACACAATCTACATTGTAAAAGCGCTATACAAATAAAGGTAAATTGAATTGAATTGAACTCATGCTGGATCTCCTCTCCATCCATTCATAAAACTACCTGAAGAACAGTGTCAGGCAAAATTGTGTAGTTCATTGTAAATCTAGTATTACAGTACAGTAAAAGATTGAGACGGTATGCAAGATCACACTGCTAAAGTGAATACATACCTCTACATAATCATGCCGCAGTCATTTCACCCTTTCTGAATTGCACTCAAAAGGCACTCAATAAATTTGGTTCATTTGAATATGTTTTTTTTAGAATGCGTGCCAGTGTTGATTTTGAGACCTGATGGATATCATTGAAACTGGCATGGTTATTGACAATGTTAGCTTGGAGCTGTTTGAGTCTTATAGCATTGTTGGCCAAAACCATGTTTACTATCTCCCTCTCTTGCTGTTCTGTGAACATAGGAGGCCTTCCCCCTTGTCGTTCGCGACCCTCAATCCCATGTACAAAAAATAAATAAATAAATAAACAATAGTACAGTAATTTCACAGGACAAGGTAACAAGTGCTGATACTGCATAGAATACAATACTGTAAGCAATTACTGAAACTGTGCAGATGTTTTTGAAATGGTGATTTTTACCTATTTTTTAGTCGAAATGTTCTTATCACACTTGCCACGGTGTATCAGCTTAGATTTGGCTGTACTCGCAGTCCAGCCTCCCTCAGTGTCAGGCCATGGTTGACAATGTGGATAACCAGAGTTGCGCGGATCTCATTTGTCAGATTCTGTCCTCTTTGAGCACCTTGTCTTTGTCTTCCTCTACCTCTACCTCCAGCATGGCCTCCACCTCTGTTGATTGCTCTTCTTCCCCTTCCTCATTGTCCTCCCTGTCGTCTTAAGCTGTGGTCACACTGCGCTTTTCCTCCCATAGACTTTCATTCATACGCACGCGAATGCGTCAGACCGGAAATGCAGGGTCATGCGTTAAGTTTCGCAGTTCGCTGTGGTGCAAAGTTCAAGCTTGGTGAACCCTGACTTGCGAAATCGCATCACTTGACTGCGTGAGACCAATCGAGGATCAAAACAGGACCTTTCTGGACAAAAATTTAAAACATGGAGCAATCGCTTGCTTTTTTTAAATGTCTAATCATCTTGTTTAATCCCGCCCCTTTTCGCAGCGCCGCACGACAGAATTTTGCACACACAAACTCTGGTGTGACCGCAGCTTTACTCTTTCTCTGACTTTTCCCATTGTGCTTGAAGACCAATGAACTCACTTGCTGCTGCTTTTTATAGTGCTTAAACACCTGATTGGTGTGTCTACAATAAATCAAACAAGTGTTTGCACACCTGATGACTGTGTTGAACCAATTGGTTGGACAGTGCGCTAATTTGACAGTCAGTGCTTTGGTATTGCAAGGAAGTGACCTCATGATAGATTTTTGTGTGTATATGTATGCTAAGTATGTTTAGTGTTTTGCAAATCACTGTGTGTAGAGTTTTGCAACAAGTGTGAGATTGACAATGCGCTTATAGTTGTGCAAATATGGGCTGATGTTTTGCTTCTTGAGTGTAGGGTTTTGCTAATAGTGTACTACTTTTAATTTTAGTGTGTAAGCAATCCAAAAAAAAAAACTGTAAATGTCACTTTAAGCTGTATAGAAGTGTCTTTAAAAACATCTAGTAAAACATCATTTACTATTATGGTAAAGATAAAATAAATCAGTTATTAGAAGTGAGTTATTAAAACTATTATATTTAGAAATGTGTTGAAAAAATCTGCTCTCCATAAAACAGAAATTGGGGAAAAAAATAAACCGTGGGGCTAATAATTCAGGGAGGCTAATAATTCTGACTTTAACTGTAAAAAAGGGCTATAAATAAATAAATAAACAACAGGCTGAAAATGTGGTGAAATCATGTGATTGCGACGGCTTTTCTTTTTGTAGATTGCTTTTGAAAACACTATCGGTTGGGTTTACAAAAGGGGGTATATGGGTCAGTCAGTCGGCTGAACTATATATAATCACTGGATGTATCAAAATAAAATAAAATCCATTTAATTAATATGAAAACTCTTTATATAATCTCAATATACAAGACAATGCTTGTATGCTACAATACTGACATAGTTAGCAACATTTGCTAACATCAGAATTACAAAGTACTTAAATTATTAAAAAATTGAGAAATAAAACAGAACTGACATCAATTCGCCATTTTTCAGTTCATAATCAGAGGTTCCAGGAAAAGATTAGCAGTGTTTAGGAGCCAATATCTGGATGAGAGACAACTTAAAGGAATAGTTCGCCCAGAAATAAAAATTCTGTGGTCATTTTCTTCTGTTAAACACAAAGGGGGTGGCACGGTGGTTCAGGGGTTAGCACTGTCACCTCACAGCAAGAAGGTCGCTGGTTTGAGTCCTGGCTGGACCAGTTGGCATTTCTGTGTGGAGTTTGCATGTTCTCCCCGTGTTGGTGGGGGTTTCTTCCGGGTGCTCCGGTTTGACCCACAGTCCAAACACATGCATAATAGGTGAACTGAATTAACTAAATTGGCCGTAGTATATGAGTGTGTGTGTGTGGGTGTTTCCCAGTACTGGGTTGTGGCTGGAATGCTGCAATATATGCTGTTCCAATAAGCAGAATAGTTGGTGGTTCATTCCGCTGTTGTGACCCCTGATAAATAATGGACTAAATTGAAGGAAAATTAATGAATGAACACAAAGTAAGAAATAATCACAATCATGTGACCATTGACATCCATAGTAGGATAAACAAATACTGTGGAAATCAATGGCTATGTTCTTCAAAATATCTTTTGTGTTCAACAGAAGAAACAAATCAGTTTTGAAGAAGTCAAGGAATGAGTAAATAATGGCAAACTTTTCATTTTTGGATGTACAATCCATTTAATTTATTCAGAAAAAAATCTCAGACAGAGGAAGCTGCCTCTTTAATGCTGATACTCCAAGATATTGATGGTAAGATCATTTGAAGAGGATGTGTTGTTTTTCCAGAGATTATGAGGATGATGATTGAATAAATCCACCCTGAAAGAGTTGAACACCGGCACTCTGAACGTCTCCGATTTCTCCAGTACTTCAGCCTGGGTTGCGATGCATTGGGTCAGATATATAAGATAAGCATCATTTATTTTAGTTCCTGCATGTTACTAATGTGTGCCTTCAAATCATGAAATGGGTTTTTCTTGCTTGATGTTGAAGATATGACAGCAGCTTTGTATTAAAATTATTTAAAACAGATTTTCATTTTAATAAATTTGTTGACCCTGTACACAGCACCTTATTACCATGCTGAAATGCACTCATGCTATTGCTTAGGGGCAGATCACCCAAAACTGAAAATCTGTCTTCATTAATCACTCTTTACTTGATTATGTGTATCAATCCTTTTATTATTATTATTATTATTATTATTATTATTATATTTATTGTTATTAAAAGGCCCTCCACCACCCCATACTCCTCCTAGATCATTTCTTATATCAGTACTTCTGAGAGCTCCCTCACCCTCAAAGTCCAGAAAAATACCAGAATTTTTCTTCTATTAGTTTCTGGACTTTGTTTCTGAGCAACTTGGGGCTGTTGCTGTCTATGAAGGATAAGGGAGCTCTCCGAATTTCATCTAAAAATATCTTCATTTGTGTTCAGGGGATTTTGTTACCAATTAAAAAAAAGCATGTTCATTTTAGCCTAGGACTGTCCAAAAATAACATTAGAAATATAGAAATCTACAGTCATACTTCCATCCACAACACAAACAGAAGAAAACAAGGCCCTCCACCACCCCCTGCTCCTCCTAGATCATTTCTGATTTCAATAATTCTGAAATCTGAGATCTCCTTCACCCTCAAAGTCCAAAAACAATACCAGAATTTTTCTTCTATTAGTTTCTGGACTTTGTTTCTGAGCAACTTGGGGCTGTTGCTGTCTATGAAGGATAAGGGAGCTCTCCGAATTTCATCTAAAAATATCTTCATTTGTGTTCAGGGGATTTTGTCACCAATTAAAAAAAGCATGTTCGTTTTAGCCTAGGACTGTCCAAAAATAACATTAGAAATATAGAAATCTATAGTCATACTTCCATCCACAACACAAACTGAAGAAAACAAGGCCCTCCACCACCCCCTGCTCCTCCTAGATCATTTCTGATATCAATAATTCTGAAATCTGAGATCTCCTTCACCCTCAAAGTCCAAAAACAATACCAGAATTTTTGTTCTATGATTTTTGTTATACAATTGAACCACTGAAGGCACTTTTGTTTGGTAGTTTCTGGACTTTGTTTCTGAGCAACTTGGGGCTGTTACTTTCTATGAAGGATGAGAGAGCTCTCTGATTTTATCTAAAAATATCTTCATTGTGTTTAGATGATTTATTTGCCAATTTAAAAAAATGCATGCTCATTTTTTAACAAATTAACAATTTTGTAATTCATTCTTTTTTAAACTCTCTGCTTATCATATAAACCTGACCCAATGCGTTGTTCTGGTGCTGGTGTTTTTTCATTCTCAACCTCTAGATAAACAACACATCCTCCTCAAAATGCACTCGGATTTAACCATCTGTATCCTCAGAGTCCACCACGGGTTTCCATTTCTGACTGCACAGATGATGACGCAGCCATTTGATGACGACACTGATCCTGCAGTGTTTGGGTCTCAGGACAGACTCTGGATCAGGCTCTGGTTCTGGATCAGTTTGATGGGAGTTCTTCTTTTTTTCCATTTGCAGTGAAGAAATGGCTTCTTTATGACGTTTGTGTTGAGTTTTTTTATAAAAATTTTTTAGAGTATTTTCTGTAGAAGACCTTGCTGCTTTCTATGTGAAGTCCATACTGAGGAAAAACAAAAGAAGAAATATTAAAAAATGTCTGGTATGGCTGCACGATTCTGGAAAAAATCAAGATAATGATTCTTTCTCACGATTCTGTAAATGTAAAATAAAGGTTAATATGATTAGCCTATTATTATTGTTAATTCTCAAACATGGTAAAACAACAATAATAATAGTAGGCCTGTTTGTAGGTATACTGTTGCTTAAAATGCTAAATTTTTTACAGTCATGAATGGTGGACTTGAACAGACTTTCTGTATGTCCTGTTTGTTAATTCACAATAAAATGATGATCAGAATATAACTATTCATAATTATAAGTTGATTTATTATGTTTAAGACTTGTGCTTGTCATCTATTATTGACAACATTATTAGACCATTTGTTTTCACTGGTAAAATTACAATTTTGTCATTATCAGACTCCTTCTTGCATTATATTCAACATATATAGGCTAGGGTTGTTATACTGACACATTAAACATTTATTTTCACGCACAACACTTTGTGTTCGCTATGAACAAAACAAACATATCAAATGTTTGTCGTAATCATAACTGTAAAATATGATATCATCATTTAAATGATGTGCGCACAGGTTTCACTTTCACTTCCAAGTGTGGCTCATGGCTGCCGTCATTGTGAGAAAAAAAAACACGTACATGCAAATCAAACCTCCCGCACGGCCCTCAAACTATCGCTCTGTGCAACAAACTGAACTTATTACCTGTTATCCACAGCCTATGCAGCTTCTGTTCACTAAAGTAGGCGTCATAGATGGGCACGCAGCATTCTTGACAATGTTGCCAGATTGGACGGTTTTGAATTGATTTTTGCGGGTAAAAAATGACATAGGCGGGTAGTGTAAAATTGTGCGGTTTTGTAACGCCGTGCCCGCCAGCCCCGGTCTTCACTAACATTTATGTCAATGTTGCTGTGAAGATTTGTGCGACTGCCTTGCTTCTCTCCTGACCTTGAAAATATAATTGGCTGAATCGTAGAAAAAGCTAAATTAAGTGTGTGTAGGGTTGAATCAAGATTGTGATCTTTTTTTCGATTAATCGTGCAGCCCTAATGTCTGGTATTTGTCTACGGCATATTTATATAACATAAGAAGCATCCTAGCAAGCCCCTTGATGTCAAAACTACATCAAAACATGATAAAAATGCAGATCGATTTTATGTCAATTGATTAACTTGATGTGTTTTTGATGCCAGTGTTAAATGTCAATTTGATGTAGTATTGACATAAAGCTAGTTTACATGCATCATAGGGACATTTGTCATTTGTACTTGAAGCTTTATTTTGGTGGTCAAAAGCAAATCAATGTGTTGATGTCAAATAGACGTCAAGGTTCTGACATCAAATTGATCAGTGTTTTGGACATGTTTTCTTATGTTGTTTTGACATCAAAGTGAGATCCTAAACACGATAAATGTAGTTTCCTTTAGGGTGAGTTATATTTACCATTTATCATCTGTATCGTGTCTTGTCTTCATTCTACTGTCTCTTCATCCAGTCATGTTGTAAGAACTGATCAAGTGTCATGTTTTCGCTTAGACACTTTGTGATCAGATCACAGCAGTCTGTACAAAGGGAAAGATGGTTAATACACTGTTTATAAGACTACATCTTACTTCTAAGACTGTATCATATACAATAAAGCTTGCATTTATCAAGATACCTTCTAAAATTTGTGACTAACATACTACCAATGGCTGTATCCTAAACCACCCCCTATACCCTAATAGTGCAAAATTTGCCAAGATGTGCAGAAATCTTCAAAATGTGCATAAAAAAATGTAGGTTTAACATAAAAAATAAATTAAAAAAACAGCTAGTGTCTGTTCACTTACCACTCATTAAGCTGGGCGCAAGCGAAATTTTGCGCTTGACTTTAACGTCGAAGTAATTCACCAAGTCTCTGGTCAGCATGTAATACAGCAGGCAGCCTATAGCCCAGGTGCTAGACAGGATGGCTTTATCGTAGTCTTGTCCATCCACTTTGTAAGCGCAGCCGAAGTCGATCAGCTTGATCCGCAAAGTCCTCGTGTTGACCAGGATGTTGTCAGAATGAAGGTCGTTGTGCACAATGCCTTTGCCAATGCAATGCTGGACTGCCAGGACTATCTGTCGCACCAGGTAACGTGCCACAGGTTCGGCCAGCTTGTCGTGCTTGCTTACAAAGTCACTCAGGACTTCACAAGGCTTGGGGTACTCCATGACCATTGAAATGTATCTAGGTTCATTAAACCACTCGTACATTTCGATCACGTATTTGCACAATGGCGGACGCTTCAGCATGAGCATATACTCCACTTCTTTAAGCGCTTTGGTAGCTAAAGCAGGCTAATGAGAAAAAAAGCACAAGGGTTAGTTGATGGAGATCTGAAGGAAGACTTCATTTAAAGGATTAGTTCAAGCAAAAATGTTTTCAGATTTTAGAAAAGATTATGCTCTTAAAAAAATCTCTTTGAAACATTGGGGAAACATCAAATTCTTCAAAACTGATCAATCAAGAATAAAATTAATTTGTATTTTGTATTCAAAATAGCACTATATTTCACAAAACAAATTTTTCCAATATTGTGCAGCCCTAGTTTGATCACCTTTAAGAGTGATCAAACAAAGCTCCATGAACATTTTTGTGCACCAAAATACTGTAAAATGGCTTTGTTCGCGTTTGTCTTCTGCATCAGGGTTTGTGTTTACTGCAGTCAATACAACTCTTGCCTGTTGCTCTGCTGACTCTAATAGACATACGTCATACTGACCATAGTATTGACCATAGTAAACATGCACTTTGATCTGATGCCAACAAAGCCGTTTTACAAAGATTATTTTGGTGTACAAAAGTGCCAGTGGAGACGCATGGACTGTTTTGACAATGTTTCTGGTATTTTTCTAACATTTCATTGTTGTCTATTGTTTTCTGTTGTTTTGTTGAGCTCTCAGATTTCATCTAAAATATCTTAATTTGTGTTCTGATGATGAACGAAGGTTTCAGGGATAAGTGGTTGATAACAGAAATTCCATTTTGGGGTGAACTAATGTTTAAATGCATGTTACGTTGCTTTAGTATTTTTCTATATGTGATCTATAATAGTGCAGGGCTTTCTAGCTCATTTGTGTTATAGTGCAGCAACGAACTACAGTAACTGTTCACATTAATCAGATTTCACCAAAATATTTGGGCAAAAAGGTCCATTTTACAGTAGTTTAGCGATGGATGAAGAACAGCAAAATGACTTTCTTCAACTTAACCATGAGTGAAATTTTATTACAGATTCAAATGATTTGGCATTTTAAAATTCAACTACGCAACAGTAAATGTTTTCAAAACATCAAAGAATTAAATACTAAATTAGTTTTTTCCAACTTACCATAAAGCTGCAACGCTCACCGCTTCTCTTTTGAATCCGTTTGATGGCAACCTGCAACGAGGAAATACAATTATAATATTTTCCCACATATTATTCAGTCTCTAATTGCTTTAGTATATTTCTATATGTGATCTATAATAGTGCAGGGCTTTCTAGCTCATTTGTGTTATAGTGCAGCAACGAACTACAGTAACTGTTCACATTAATCAGATTTCACCAAAATATTTGGGCAAAAAGGTCCATTTTACAGTAGTTTAGCGATGGATGAAGAACAGCAAAATGACTTTCTTCAACTTAACCATGAGTGAAATTTTATTACAGATTCAAATGATTTGGCATTTTAAAATTCAACTTCGCAACAGTAAATGTTTTCAAAACATCAAAGAATTAAATACTAAATTAGTTTTTTCCAACTTACCATAAAGCTGTAACGCTCACCGCTTCTCTTTTGAATCCGTTTGATGGCAACCTGCAACAAGGAAATACAATTATAATATTTTACCACATATTATTCAGTCTCTAGTTCATTTAATCAACACAAATGTTCAATCAGACAATTTCCAAAGGGAGCAAAATTTGTAGTAAGAGAGTTTTACCTCCACGCTATCAGATTTACGGAGCGCTTTGCGCACTGTGCCGAAGGCCCCGCTTCCCAGAATAGCTCCCAGCTTGTAGAAACTTCCCAAATATCCTGAAAAAAGAAGAGGTTGTTTAAGTGCTTTAAGGTCTATCATGCTAATATTATCTTACATTAACAAATATATGTTGTATTAGCATATATTATAGTACTGACTCCTATCATCACAGGCTCCTGATGGCGAGATCTGGAGCTCAGACAGTACAGGGACAGGCTCTGTATCTGGATGAGGTTTAGAAGTGTTCTGGATCACAGATGGTCCAGGGACAGTCTCTTCTGTCTCTCGATTTGGATCTGGCTCTTCACCCGGGTCTGGCTCTTGATCTGGATCATTAACCGGATCTGGCTCTCGATCTAGATCTGGCTCCTCACCCAGGTCTGGCTCTTGATCTGGATCTTCACCTGGATCTGGCTCTCGATCTGAATCAGGCTCTGGATCTGGCTCTTGATCTGGACCTGGGTCTTGATCTCGGTCAGGCTCTGAAACTAGATCAGGCTCTTGATCTGGCTCAGGTTCTCGATCTGGCTCTCGATCTGGACCCGGCTCATGATCTGGATTGTGTTCTGAACCAGGATCAGGCTCTGGATCTGGATCAGAATCAGGTTCCACTTTGTTCCGTCTTCTGCGGAGGAAAGGCTTCTTTATGACCTTCCACACCCTCCTGAAGAAAGCATGGATTTTGTTCCTCCTGCTGCCTTGTGTTTGGATTTCTTAAATGAAGAAAAACAACAAAGAAAATATTAGAAGAAATGTGACAGTCAGTTATTGTATAGGCTATTAAGAATATATAAATGTAATATGTTAATAATAATTTAGATATAGGCTGAATTGTCCTAAAGTGGGACACCTATGGTCTAGTGTTTGTCACTCCTTCATAAACTCATGCATGCCAGTGAAAATATGAGTTATACAAAGCTGTGGTGCTTTGGGATCAAAATCACACGTCCCATCATATATGAGTTGACCAATCATAAAATAAAAAACACCTTTTGTGAAAAACCTCTGTGAGTTTTAATGAACATGATATGAAGTGCTTTGAGATGTGCATTTACTATTTAATGTTTGACATAATCTCAACTAAAACATGAAGAAAGGGCGAGACAAAGAATAGCACCTCCCCTTTTTAAAAACAGCCAATAGCGTTTAGTTTTTCTCAAAGCTCTGCCAGTAACAATGGTTGAGCTCAAGCGCATCAAATGAGAAGCCAATGAGAAGAAGGGGCGGGGCATGTCAGATACTAGAGAGCATTTGATTGGTCAGAAGATTTCATGATTTAGGCTAAAGTTACAAACTGCAAGCTTTACATGTATTTATCTTTTAATTGTGAATTTTGTCACTGTTTTGTACCATGCTAGCTTATAGATATCCTTAAGTCTAACATACTGAAGCTAACATCTAAAAACAACTTTATTTTAATTTCACAGGACCTTTAAGGGGTATAAATTAATTTTGAATCATAGGCCTATGAGAATAGTTGCTTAGTGTCTATAATAAGTGCATTAAAACTATCATATTGTATTGTTTATCTGATGGTTTTCAGGTATCCATTTTTAAATTGATTTTGCCCTCTGTCCGAGACTTTTGAGCTGCTGATTTTCTCAAAATACTTGCACTAAGAGCAGCTTAATGTCTTTCATTTCTTTTTTTGTGGTTGCAGACGGTCTCACCGTTTGTGTTGTCCTCCACACTGTTATCGGGAGAGGACTCATAAGGTGCTGTACTTTCTTCTGAAAGCATCGTCCAATCCTCTTCCAGCCACGGACAGAAGTCGTTGCAGAAGCTGATGATCTCCAAAAGTGAGCCTGGATGACAAAATCAGTCATAATGGTAAATTTTCAGAAACTGAGATTCATAGAAACATTTTACTGGACTTATCACAACACTTTAAGATTATGATATGACACACGTCATGATTATGAATGATTTTGAAGATTTTATGCATGCTCATGACAACTGTCATTCGCTCAGTTATGTCAGTTTAGATAACATTGTTTGAGATGCATTTGTTACAACAATCATTTGGATGCCATTGTTAAGCCCCAGTCAGATCACATGAGTTTTATTGTCGGTTACGAAAGTCACTTTGTCAGATTATGCAATTTTTTTCTTGATAAAATTGACTTGTTGTGGGTAACAAATGTGCCAGACTACACATTCCTTCATGATCAGCCATCCCATGACGTCTATGATGAGCGTTATTTTTCTAAAGCACTCACAAACGTTGCTATAACAATATTTCTTATCTTAATTAAAATGAAAAAAATCTTATTTCAATCTCAATAAACACTGATGCTTGCAGACAACTAATAACTACATTATTTAAGGGCATTCAGTATGAGATGGATAGGATCAAACTTATGATTCCTTTATAATATTAAAAAAAATTTTTTATCTAAATGTAAATTTTCCTGCCGGGGTTGATTATTAAACACTCCTTTACTCGCCTGAACTTGACGCGAGTAAAACGGAGAAATGACAGCACATAATCAGCAGCAAGGAAAAATAAGTTGCTCAAGACATAATCTTTTAAATAATGACATATTAAAAAATTAGCAAATATATAACTGAGATTTGTGATACAATCACAGTGAAGCAGTAATTAAATTCTTATTTTCCACAGAGCGAAACAATTCATCCACCCGTTTAGTTGAGTAGTGCACAAACAAAAACATAATTCATATATTTTTCTTGCAAAATATATATTTTAAAATGAATTTCGTTTGCTGTAATTTTTAACTTAATTTTAATGTATGTTTTGTCAGTCAGTTATCTATAAACAAGAATAACTAATAACATTTGAAGTGATGCGCTTCAAAATAAGTCCGCTATATGCGCCAAAACAAGAACTGCCGTGAGACTGTATTGGTTTGTTAAATAAAATCATAATCTAGTCTAAAAATTGTTTTGACTATTAAAGACAAATTTGAATAAGCAGGACATGCTTTTGCAATGTATTCGCAGCACTGAACATGCTCCCAGATTACCTCGGAAGAACAAACTCTGTTGGAAGGGTGAGAGAACTCAGAAACTCTTGTGAATGGAGATGTCTGCCTATTTGTGTCAGTCTGTCCGATAAAATTGCTTAAAACATCATAATATTTTAGAAAAGGTAGTTAAAGTTTGCATAACCAATGATTGATCTTATCCACCCATAAGTAAATATGCAGCCTATTTTTGATTACCTGACCCGCGCAATAACAGCAACACCCACTGATATAACTGAGAAATTATGTGCTCCTATTGCACAGTGTCACCCATGTGACAGAACTCATCGTGAAGAACAAGAAAAAAATTAAACATGTTAGACTTTCTGCAATGGTGTTGTGAGGCGACGCAGACATGGTATTGGTTGTCATGAACTATGCCACATTACATGAGAATAATAATAGTAATACCACTAATAATAATAATAATAATAATAATTTTATTTATATAGCGCCTTTCCAGAGTTCAAGGACACTACAATGAATGTAACAAAATGAGATAGTACGAACAGACATCGAAAGAAACAATAATCAAGTAGAGACAACATTAGGTTCACAAACATACAAGAAACGATTGAATCTTGTGTCACGACACCTATTTGTCGTTTACGAATCTCTACAACACCCTATGTCAAGGAAATCATGCTGAACTCATGCCAAAACTGTGTAATCTGTCCGCGGCTTTACCTGTATCAACTGTAACTTGACAAACAAAGACATCATAACCTGTTGTCATGCAACTTGACATTACCAAGACAACATAACATGTCATAAATCTGTCATAAACATGATTGGCATGAGGTCGTTGTAATTGTGTCTTGAATTTCATTACAGTGTCATTAATTTTTATTGATCTCAACATTAGTGGTACACATTGAATTTATAATTTAAAAGCCTTTAAATTTTAATGACGCTGTTATAAAATTATCCAACACTACGCTGACAATTTTAATAAGAAATTTATACATGAATTCAAAAGTGATCAGAAAATATTCATGACAATTATAATGGCCTCATGACAGTCATGTTTATGATGGATTTATGACAAGCTGTGTTGTCTTGGAAATGTCAGGTTGTCATGACAACTCAAACAATGTCAACGTTGCATTTAAAATGACACAACTGAGCAAATTTTAAAATCACATTGTTTTTCTTTCTTATTTTGTTTCATATATAATCTGTCTAATTTCATTTATACATTTAATTTAATTCTTTAATACATTCATATATTTGCCCCGTTTTTAAAATGGTTTAAATTTAAGAAAGCTTACCCGTTGTGTTTTTCTCCTCATTATTATCAGTAGAGGGTTCATCAAATGCTGTACCGGCATCTGAAACCACAGTCCAGTCCTCCTCGTCCAGCCAGGGACAGAAGTTACTGCAGAAGCTGATGGTCTCCAAAGATGGCCCTGGACAAAAAAAATCAGTCATAAGGGTCAATTTTCAGGAATTAAAATATATTAATAAAAATCTTCATGAAAAATTATAAACTTTACTTAATAGTCTGATGACTGTTGGCATAAAAAATCTGTATTTTTAACTCATACAAATGTATGTTAACATTTACCACACACATTAATACAGGTGCTTTACAGGGCCTTTACATAGGCGTAACATATTTTATAAAGTAAAACGGTTAATGGCCCTCCAGCTGGCCATTTAGGACAATTTACCTTACAAGACAACGTTTTCTCATCTCAAAGTCTGTGTAAAACCCATTATTGATAATTGCTTATTTGTGTTTAATATTGTTTTTGTCATTTTTCAAGTCTAGTGCTGCTGACAGACTCACCGGTTGTGTTTTTCTCCACATTATTATCAGTAGCGGGTTCACCGGCATCCGAAACCACAGTCCAGTCCTCCTCATCCAGCCAGGAACAGAAGTTACTGCAAAAGCTGATGGTCTCCAAAGATGATCCTGAAAAACAAAATCAGTCATAAGGGTCAATTTTCAGAAACTTTCTGAACTATTCAAAACAAAATATTTTGATGGAAAACTATTACTTAATAAACTGAAGATTGCTGGCATGAAAGGAAAATCATTCATTTTGACTTATACAATGTATTTTTGGCTTTTCCTAAATAATTATTCCTACATACATACATATATGCTGGAATTGCTCATATATAAGGGCTGCTCAAGTAAGGGAAAAATCATAATCACGATTATTTTTGTCATAATTGTAATCACGATTATTCAAAACGATTAAACGATTAAGTCAAAATTTTCACAGTATTTTCTATAATACTTTTTCTTCTGGAGAAAGTCTTATTTGTTTTATTTGGCTAGAATAAAAGCAGTTTTAAATATTTTGAAACATATTTTAGGGTCAATATTATTAGCCCCCTTAAGCAATATATTTTTTGATTGTCTGCAGAAGAAACTACTGTTCTACAATGACTTGCCTAATTACCCTAATTAAGCCTTTGAATCTTACATTGAATCTGAATGCTTGTATTTTAAAAGATAAAAGAAATCAGTTATTAGAAATTAGCTATTAAAAGTAGCATGTTTAGAAATGGGTTGAAAAACAATCTTCTCTCCATTAAATAGAAATTGAGGAAAAAATAAACAGGGGGGTTAATAATTCAGAGGGGCTAATAATTCTGACTTCAACTGTATTGTTAGCCCCCCTTTGAATTTTTTTTCTCTTTTAAATATTTCCCAAATGATGTTTAACAGAGCATGGATATTTTCACAGTATGCCTGATAATAGTTTTTCTTCTGGAGAAAGTCTTGTTTGTTTTATTTCAGCTAGAATAAAGCAAGTTTTTTTTTTATTTTTAAACACCATTTTAAGGACAAAACTATTAGCCCCTTTAAGCTATACTTTTTTCCGATAGTCTACAGAACAAACCACCGTCATAGAATGACTTGCCTAATTACCCTAACCACCCTAGTTAACCCAATTAACCTAGTTAAGCCTTTAAATCTTCAAACATATCTAATAAAATATTATTTACTGTCAGCATGGAAAAAATAAAATAAATCAGTTACTAGAAATGAGTTATTAAAAGTATAATGTTGAGAAATATCTAATTTCTGTTAAACAGAAAATGGGGAAAAAATAACCAAGGGGGCTAATAATTCAGGGGGCTAATAATTCTTACTTCAACTATGTATGTTTGTGTGTGCGTGTGTGTGCTGTCTGCGTTTTCTAATAGGACACATACTGGGGCTTTTAAAATAGTATTGGATGTGGATTCATTGATTTGGCTAGGCCCAGTGCTCACTTTTAGACAATTTACCTCACAGGACAACTTTTTCTCATCCTAAAGTCTATTTAAAACCCATTATTGATCTTTTATCGTTATTGTTTCATATGTAATGTGTCTTTTTAATTTATACATTTCTTTTAATGCCTCAATACTTGCATATATCTCTACCCTTGGTTTTTAAATGATTTTAACACATTATAAATCTTGAGTGTTTGCTGACAGTCTCACCGGTAGCATTTCCCTCCACTTTATTAGCAGTAGTGGGCTTGTGAAGTGCTGTAGCGGCCTCTGAAACCACGGTCCCGTCCACCTGGTCAAGCCAGGGACAGAAGTCGTCGCAAAAGCCGATTGTGTCCAGCCACAAACCCGCCTCTGCTTTCTCCATTCCACCACACACAGATGCTGCTGCTGCCATCGCGTGGCCAAATACAGGCATTGTGTTTTTACTCATAAAGTGTTGTAGTTCACTCATCAAGTGTTTTAAGTCGACAGATAATTGGTAAATCGGTAAATTCACCGAAACTCTGTAAACGCGCTCAAATGACAATCCTTTCACTAGCTTGAATAATCACTGAACTGAAGATCGGTTTGCTCAGTGACGTCATTTATGGAACATTTGGAATGGCTTCTCTAGGCGCGTTTATTTTCAAAAGTTCAGATTTTTGCTCAAAGCTAAAGACAGCACAGAAATGACTCAATAATACTGAGCCAGGACTGATTTTATATCTGAAACCGGGCCGTAATCGATAAACAACCCTGGTCATGGTCTGCCTCAGAAATAATAGCTTTTCAATGTCAAAATGTCAGCCAATTAAATCAAAGAAGGCGGGCTTTACAGTTCGCGGAGAATATTTTAAAATTAATTTCCAAAAATACAAAATGAATACTCGAGGAGTACATTACTCTGGCTTTTGGACAAAAAAAAAAAAAAATTATAGCCTCAAAATAAACTTTAAGAGCTGTTTTAAAATGTCCAAAGCTTTTTGTTTTTAGGTTACTCCATTTGGATTGGTGAATGTAACATAGGCTACCAAATAATAATTTAAATAAAATCACAATAAATGTTAATTTTCTGGGAAAATACATCAGTTTGAATGAAGTAAAACAACTGATTAATCTGAGTGAACACGCAGCAAATTGAGAGTTTATTGAGGAAAAAGTCATAGTAAAAGTTCATTAATATCTAAGTGTGATCAAATTATAAACATGGATCTTAGTGTTACATAAACCTGTATTATAAATACGCCCATTTTGAGGAGGTTTAATTATTTCGAGGCATTAAAATAAGCCATCGTTAGGCTAAAGAATTTACTTTTCATTTAAAAATCAATAAAAGTCTGACCTAAATTTAATACAAAAGGTTTCTGGATATTGTTTTAT